>NW_026924535.1:0-233155 GCF_032062105.1 Saccostrea cuccullata | reverse complement strand
CTTGTTGCTCGTTTTCTTAGCTTTCCAACGACACCAAACTCGTCTTCATGCGATAATGAATGAGAAAGTTATGAGCTTTGGAAAATTCCACATTTTCCTTATCTTTTGCTTCTATCTGTGACTTTCACTTTTCACTTTCATTTTGTTTGACCTAATTCCGGCATGACCTAATTCCGGCATCTTCGCTTTTAGCCCTATCCCTAACCCTAACCCTAACCCTAACCCTAACCCTAACCCTAACCCTAACCCTAACCCTAACCCTAACCCCCTAACCCTAACCCTAACCCTAAACCCTAACCCTAACCCTAACCCTAACCCTAACCCTAACCCTAACCCTAACCCTAACAAAAACACCACAATACACACTCCTCACTGACAAGTAATGTCTCTACACACTAAAGACAAAAACACCACAATACACACTCCTCACTGACAAGTAATGTCTCTACAAACTAAAGAAAAAAACACCACGATTCACAATACACAGTGCCTAGTTTTGTCTCTAAACAATAAAGACGAAAAACACCACAATACACATTCCTCACTGACAAGTAATGTCTTTACACACTAAAGACAAAAACACCACAATACACACTCCTCACTGACAAGTAATGTCTCTACACACTAAAGACAAAAACACCACAATACACACTCCTCACTGACAAGTAATGTCTCTACAAACTAAAGAAAAAAACACCACGATTCACAATACACAGTGCCTAGTTTTGTCTCTAAACAATAAAGACGAAAAACTCCACAATACACATTCCTCACTGACAAGTAATGTCTTTACACACTAAAGACAAAAACACCACAATACACACTCCTCACTGACAAGTAATGTCTCTACAAACTAAAGAAAAAAACACCACAATACACACTCCTCACTGACAAGAAATGTCTCTACACACTAAAGACAAAAACACCACAATACACACTCCTCACTGACAAGTAATGTCTCTACACACTAAAGACAAAAACACCACAATACACACTCCTCACTGACAAGTAATGTCTCTACAAACTAAAGAAAAAAACACCACGATTCACAATACACAGTGCCTAGTTTTGTCTCTAAACAATAAAGACGAAAAACACCACAATACACATTCCTCACTGACAAGTAATGTCTTTACACACTAAAGACAAAAACACCACAATACACACTCCTCACTGACAAGTAATCTCTCTACACACTAAAGACACAAACACCACAATACACACTCCTCACTGACAAGTAATGTTTCTACAAACTAAAGAAAAAAACACCACGAATCACAATACACAGTGCCTAGTTTTGTCTCTAAACAATAAAGACGAAAAACACCACAATACACATTCCTCACTGACAAGTAATGTCTTTACACACTAAAGACAAAAACACCACAAAACACACTCCTCACTGACAAGTAATGTCTCTACACACTAAAGACAAAAACACCACAATACACACTCCTCACTGACAAGTAATGTCTCTACACTCTAAAGACAAAAACACCACAATACATACTCCTCACTGACAAGTAATGTCTCTACACACTAAAGAAAAAAACACCACGATTCACAATACACAGTGCCTAGTTTTGTCTCTAAACAATAAAGACGAAAAACTCCACAATACGCATTCCTCACTGACAAGTAATGTCTTTACACACTAAAGACAAAAACACCACAATACACACTCCTCACTGACAAGTAATGTCTCTACAAACTAAAGAAAAAAACACCACAATACACACTCCTCACTGACAAGTAATGTCTCTACACACTAAAGACAAAAACACCACAATACACACTCCTAACAGACAAGTAATGTCTCTACACACTAAAGACAAAAACACCACAATACACACTCCTCACTGACAAGTAATGTCTCTACACACTAAAGACAAAAACACCACAATACACACTCCTCACTGACAAGTAATGTCTCTACACACTAAGGACAAAAACACCACAATACACACTCCTCACTGACAAGTAATGTCTCTACACACTAAAGACAAAAACACCACAAAACACACTCCTCACTGACAAGTAATGTCTCTACACACTAAAGACAAAAACACCACAATACACACTCCTCACTGACAAGTAATGTCTCTACACACTAAAGACAAAAACACCACAATACACACTCCTCACTGACAGTAATGTCTCTACACACTAAAGAAAAAAACACCACGATTCACAATACACAGTGCCTAGTTTTGTCTCTAAACAATAAAGACAAAAACACCACAATACACACTCCTCACTGACAAGTAATGTCTCTACAAACTAAAGACAAAAACACCACAATACACACTCCTCACTGACAAGTAATGTCTCTACACACTAAAGACAAAAACACCACAATACACACTCCTCACTGACAAGTAATGTCTTTACAAACTAAAGACAAAAACACCACAATACACACTCCTCACTGACAAGTAATGTCTCTACAAACTAAAGATAAAAACACCACAATACACACTCCTCACTGACAAGTAATGTCTCTACACACTAAAGACAAAAACACCACAATACACACTCCTCACTGACAAGTAATGTCTCTACAAACTAAAGAAAAAACACCACGATTCACAATACACAGTGCCTAGTTTTGTCTCTAAACAATAAAGACGAAAAACACCACAATACACATTCCTCACTGACAAGTAATGTCTCTACACACTAAAGACAAAAACACCACAATACACACTCCTCACTGACAAGTAATGTCTCTAAACAATAAAGACAAAAACACCACAATACACACTCCTCACTGACAAGTAATGTCTCTACACACTAAAGACAAAAACACCACAATACACACTCCTCACTGCCAAGCAATGTCTCTACACACTAAGGACAAAAACACCACAATTCACACTCCTCACTGACAAGTAATGTCTCTACAAACTAAAGAAAAAAACACCACGATTCACAATACCCAGTGCCTAGTTTTGTCTCTAAACAATAAAGACGAAAAACACCACAATACACATTCCTCACTGACAAGTAATGTCTTTACACACTAAAGACAAAAACACCACAATACACACTCCTCACTGACAAGTAATGTCTTTACACACTAAAGACAAAAACACCACAATACACACTCCTCACTGACAAGTAATGTCTCTACACACTAAAGACAAAAACACCACAATACACACTCCTCACTGACAAGTAATGTCTCTACACACTAAAGACAAAAACACCACAATACACACTCCTCACTGACAAGTAATGTCTCTACACACTAAAGACAAAAACACCACAATACACACTCCTCACTGTCAAGTAATGTCTCTACACACTAAAGACAAAAACACCACAATACACACTCCTCAGTGACAAGTAATGTCTCTACAAACTAAAGAAAAGAACACCACGATTCACAATACACAGTGCCTAGTTTTGTCTCTAAACAATAAAGACAAAAACACCACAATACACACTCCTCACTGACAAGTAATGTCTCTACACACTAAAGACAAAAACACCACAATACACACTCCTCACTGACAAGTAATGTCTCTACACACTAAAGACAAAAACACCACAATACACACTCCTCACTGACAAGTAATGTCTCTACAAACTAAAAAAAAAAACACCACGATTCACAATACACAGTGCCTAGTTTTGTCTCTAAACAATAAAGACGAAAAACACAACAATACACATTCCTCACTGAAAAGTAATGTCTCTACACACAAAAGACAAAAACACCACAATACACACTCCTCACTGACAAGTAATGTCTCTACACACTAAAGACAAAAACACCACAATACACACTCCTCACTGACAAGTAATGTCTTTACACACTAAAGACAAAAACACCACAATATACACTCCTCACTGACAAGTAATGTCTCTACACACTAAAGACAAAAACACCACAATACACATTCCTCACTGACAAGTAATGTCTTTACACACTAAAGACAAAAACACCACAATACACACTCCTCACTGACAAGTAATGTCTCTACACACTAAAGACAAAAACACCACAATACACACTCCTCACTGACAAGTAATGTCACTACAAACTAAAGAAAAAAACACCACGATTCACAATACACAGTGCCTAGTTTTGTCTCTAAACAATAAAGACAAAAACACCACAATACACACTCCTCACTGACAAGTAATGTCTCTACACACAAAAGACAAAAACACCACAATACACACTCCTCACTGACAAGTAATGTCTCTACAAACTAAAGAAAAAAACACCACGATTCACAATACACAGTGCCTAGTTTTGTCTCTAAACAAAAAAGACGAAAAACACCACAATACACATTCCTCACTGACAAGTAATGTCTCTACACACTAAAGACAAAAACACCACAATACACACTCCTCACTGACAAGTAATGTCTCTATACACTAAAGACAAAAACACCACAATACACACTCCTCACGTACATGTAATGTCTCTACAAACTAAAGAAAAAAACACCACGATTCACAATACACAGTGCCTAGTTTTGTCTCTAAACAATAAAGACAAAAAACACCACAATACACATTCCTCAGTGACAAGTAATGTCTTTACACACTAAAGACAAAAACACCACAATACACACTCCTCACTGACAAGTAATGTCTCTACACACTAAAGACAAAAACACCACAATACACACTCCTCACTGACAAGTAATGTCTCTACACACTAAAGACAAAAACACCACAATACACACTCCTCACTGACAAGTAATGTCTCTACAAACTAAAGAAAAAAACACCACGATTCACAATACACAGTGCCTAGTTTTGTCTCTAAACAATAAAGACAAAAACACCACAATACACACTCCTCACTGACAAGTAATGTCTCTACACACTAAAGACAAAAACACCACAATACACACTCCTCACTGACAAGTAATGTCTCTACAAACTGAAGAAAAAAACACCACGATTCACAATACCCAGTGCCTAGTTTTGTCTCTAAACAATAAAGACGAAAAACACCACAATACACATTCCTCACTGACAAGTAATGTCTTTACACACTAAAGACAAAAACACCACAATACACACTCCTCACTGACAAGTAATGTCTTTACACACTAAAGACAAAAACACCACAATACACACTCCTCACTGACAAGTAATGTCTCTACAAACTAAAGAAAAAAACACCACGATTCACAATACACAGTGCCTAGTTTTGTCTCTAAACAATAAAGACGAAAAACACCACAATACACATTCCTCACTGACAAGTAATGTCTCTACAAACTAAAGACAAAAACACCACAATATACACTCCTCACTGACAAGTAATGTCTCTACACACTAAAGACAAAAACACCACAATACACACTCCTCACTGACAAGTAATGTCTCTACACACTAAAGACAAAAACACCACAATACACACTCCTCACTGACAAGTAATGTCTCTACACACTAAAGACAAAAACACCACAATACACACTCCTCACTGACAAGTAATGTGTCTACACACTAAAGAAAAAAACACCACGATTCACAATACACAGTGCCTAGTTTTGTCTCTAAACAATAAAGACAAAAACACCACAATACACACTCATCACTGACAAGTAATGTCTCTACAAACTAAAGAAAAAAACACCACGATTCACAATACACGGTGCCTAGTTTTGTCTCTAAACAATAAAGACGAAAAACACCACAATACACATTCCTCACTGACAAGTAATGTCTCTACACACTAAAGACAAAAACACCACAATACACACTCCTCACTGACAAGTAATGTCTCTACACACTAAAGACAAAAACACCACAATACACACTCCTCACTGACAAGTAATGTCTCTACAAACTAAAGAAAAAACACCACGATTCACAATACACAGTGCCTAGTTTTGTCTCTAAACAATAAAGACGAAAAACACCACAATACACATTCCTCACTGACAAGTAATGTCTCTACACACTAAAGACAAAAACACCACAATACACACTCCTCACTGACAAGTAATGTCTCTACACACTAAAGACAAAAACACCACAATACACACTCCTCACTGACAAGTAATGTCTCTACACACTAAAGACAAAAACACCACAATACACACTCCTCACTGACAAGTAATGTCTTGACAAACTAAAGGCAAAAACACCACAATACACACTCCTCACTGACAAATAATGTCTCTACAAACTAAAGAAAAAAACACCACAATTAACAATACACAGTGCCTAGTTTTACCTCTAAACAATAAAGACAAAAACACCACAATACACACTCCCCACTGACAAGTAATGTCTCTACACACTAAAGACAAAAACACCATAATACACACTCCTCACTGACAAGTAATGTCTCGACACACTAAAGACAAAAACACCATGATTCACAATACACAGTGCCTAGTTTTGTCTCTAAACAATTGTTATGGGTCAGAATAACCCTAAATGCCAGCAAAGATCAATCACACAGTTTAAACTTAACAATAATTTATTTACAGTAATATACAAATTATTAAGTACAAACTTAGCAAAGATCTAAAAATACATACATCAGAGTGTCCGTTGCTGCACACAATGTCCCAGTGAAATTATATCCCAGTAATACCTCAATGATGCTTATACGACAATGCTGTATCTATGCATCAAATTGTCAGGGTATTTATACAGTAATATAAATCTAGAATATTCTAGAAATTGTAAGTACATGATATTACTGGAAAGTTCTGGACATACAAAGTTCAAGAATGTTCTAGAAAATTACCGAACATGTTGACCACTCTGGAATGTTCAAGAAACTTAATGTTACTAATAATAGACACGATGAAACAATACAAATACAACACACCTCACAACACCTCCCCCCTTAAAAAGTTTGAATGTCAATGAAAACTTATCTTGTTAAAACATATGTACATTAATACAAAATCTAATTTGTTCATGATACTCTGGACAAGGCATCTGCAATAACATTGTCTTTGCCTTTGATATGCTTAATTGTTATGTTGTATTCCTGTAACAACAAACTCCATCTAGTCAGTCTTTGATTCTTGTTTGACAATTTATGCAAAAATGTCAGGGGGTTGTGATCCGTATATACAAGAATTGGATGCAAAGTAACATTCAGATAAACATCAAAATGCTGTAAGGCTAACAACAAAGCAAGGCATTCCTTTTCAATGGTGGAATACTTTTGTTGACATTTTGTAAGTTTCTTTGAAAAATAAGAAACAACTCTATCTACATTATCACTATGTTCTTGAAACAAAGCTGCCCCGATTCCAACATCACTAGCGTCAACAGTAAGCTTAAATTGCTTCGAAAAATCTGGAGTTGACAGAACTGGGTTGCTCATAAGGACAGATTTGATTTTATGAAAGGATTTTTCACAGTCCTTTGTCCATTCAAAATTAACCCTCTTTTGTAAAAGATCATCTATATGTCAACTGAATAAAATCTTAAACGATGATTGAGGCGTTATAATAATGAATGGTATAGGGGGTCTAAAATTCTAAGCAAGCAATAAAGTTTTATATTCTGCATGATTAATTCATTGTAATTGTATTTTAAAGAAAATATAAATGAAATAAAACCTTACTTTGAGCAGAAAAAATTTTAAGGGCTGTTTTAGTGAGTCCATTTTTGGACAATCTTTGAAAAATATATTGCATAGTTTAGGGGGTCACAAATTGTAAGGGACCAAGAAACCTCTATTATTTTCATGAAAAATTCTTTGTTAGAGGGTATTAAAGCGTGTACAGTAAAGATAATCCTTAGCTTTAAGCTCCAAAAATTTTCAGGGCTGTTTAAGTGAGTGCATATTTTTGACAATTTCCAATAAATCTACTAAATCGCGTAGGGGGTCTAAAATTCTAAGGAAGGAATAAAGTTTTATTTTCTGCAAATTTATTTTTTTCTAATAGTGTTTTGAAGAAAAAATTAGTGAAATCAAACCTAAACCTGCCCACAAACCTTTTTTAGGCTTCTTGAGTAACTAACTTTTTCGCCAATTTCTGAAAATATGCTGCATAGTGTATGGGGTTTAAAATATGTTAGAAACCATGAAACCTTTAATATTTTCCGGATTTATTTTTTGTTTGAGAGTATTTTAGAGTATAGAATAAAGAAATTCCCTACTTTTGATCTAAAAAAAATTCTTGATGCTATTTGAGTGAGTACATTTTTTGACAGTTTCAGTTAAATATACTGAATGTATAAGGGGTCAAAAATTCTAAGAAAGCAATACAGTTTTATTTTCTGCATGATTAAAACATTGTAATTGTGTTTTAAAGAAAATATACCTTTCCTTGACCAAAAAAAAATTTAAGGGATGTTTGAGTGAGTACATTTTTCGAAATTTTTTGAAATATATAATGCATAGTATGAGGAGGTCTAAAAATGTAAAAGACCATAAAACCTCTATTATTTTCATGAATAATTCTTTGTTAGAGGGTATTAAAGCGTGTACAGTAAAGATAATCTCTACTTTTAAGCTCCAAAAATTTTCAGGACTGTTTAAGTGAGTGCATTTTTTGAAAATTTCCATTAAATATACTGAATGATGTAGGGGGTCAAAAATGTATGATTATGTCTTTGTAATAGTGTTTTGAAGAAAATTTAAGTGAAATCAAACCTAAACCTGCCCACAAACATTTTAAGGGCTTCTTGAGTAATTACATTTTTCGCCAATTTCTGAAAAATATATTGCATAGTGTATGGGGTTTAAAATTGTTAGGAACCATAAAACCTTTTGTTTGTTTGAGAGTATTTTAGAGTATAAAATAAAGAAATTCCATACTTTTCATCTCAAAAAATTCTTGGTGCTATTTGAGTCATTGCTTTTTTGACAATTTCTGTTTAATATACTGAATGATATAGGGGGTATTAAAATCTAAGGAAGCAATAAAATTTTATTTTCTGCATGATCATTTCATTGTTATTGTATTTTAAATAAAATATAAGTGAAATAAAACCTTACCTTGACCAGAAAGAATTTTAAGGGTTGTTTGAGGGACTGCATTTTTTGACAATTTTTGAGAAATATACTGCATAGTATTCGGGGTCTAAAACACTAAGGGACCAAGAAACCTCTATCGCTTTTCATGAATAATTCTTTGTTAGAGGGTAGTAAAGCGTGTACTATAAAGATAATCCTTAGTTTTAAGCTCCAAACATTTTCAGTGCTGTTTAAGTGAGTGAAATTGTTTACCATTTCTGTTAAATTTATTGAGTGGTGTAGGGGGTCTAAAATGCTAAAGAAGCAATAAAGTTTTATTTTCTGCATGATTATGTCTTTTTAATAGTATTTTGAAGAAAATATTAGTTAAATCAAACCTGAACGTGCCAACAAACTTTTTTTGGGCTTCTTCCCCTTCCCCTTTTCGCCAATTTCTGAAAAATAAACTGCATAGTGTATGGGGTTAAAAATTGTTAGGAACCATGACACCTCTAATATTTTCCTGATTTATTCTTTGTATTAGAGTATTTTAGAGAAAAGAATAAAGAATTTCCTACTTTTGATCTAAAATATTCTTAGTGCTATTGTTTTTTTCTAAAATTTCAGTTAAATAAAGTGAATGTTATAGGGGGTCTACAATTCTAAGGAAGCAGTAAAGTTTTATTTTCTGCATGAGTATTCCATTGAAATTGTGTTTTAAAGAAAATAAAAGTGAAATAAAACCTTAAGACTACCAGAAAAAATTTAAGGGCTGTTTGAGTGAGTGCATTTTTCGACAATTTTTGAAAAATATTCTGCATAGTAAAGGGGGTCAAAAATTGTTAGGGGACCATAAAACCTCTATTATTTTCATGAATAATTCTCTGTTAGAGGGTATTAAAGCGTATGAATTAAAAAGATAATCCTTAGTTTTAAGCTCCAAAAATTTTCAGGGCTGTTTAAATGAGTGCATTTTTAGACAATTTCCATTAAATTTACTGAATGGTGTAGGGGGTCACAAATGCTATGGAAGCAATAAAGTTGTATTTTTTGCATGATTATATCTTTGTAATAGTGTTTTAAAGACAATGTAAGTAAAATGATACCTAACACTGCCGACAAATATTTTTAGGGCTTCTTGAGTAACTGCATTTTTCGCCAATTTCTAAAAAAATATACTGCATAGTGTATGGGGTTTAAAATTGTTAGGAACCATGAAACCTTTAATATTTTCATGATTTGTGTGTAAAACTATAACAAATAAAGTTTGATTTTTTGCATGTCTTTGTCTTTGTATTAGAGTATTGAAAGAAGATAGGATAAAGATAATCCCTGGTTTTTACATCTAAAAAGATTTAGGGCTGTGTGAGTTTGTGCAATTTTCGACAAATTTTGTTAAATTTTCTGAATGGTATAGGGGGTCTGAAACTCTGAGGACCAATAAAGTTTTATTTTCTGCATGAATATTTTTTGCGACAGTGTTTTAAAGAGAATATAAGTGAAATGAAGCCTAACACTAACTCACAAAATTTTTAAGGCTACTCGAGTAAATATATTCTTCGATGATTTTTTTAAAATATACTGCATTGTATATGGGGTTTAAAACTTTATCATTTTCTTGATTTCCCTCAAAATGTTCTTTTCTACTCAATAACTCTTTGTTTAAGAGCATTTAAGATAATATAAGGAAGATAATTATCATTTATTACCCATAACAAAATTTAGAGCTCTTTGAGTGAGCACATTTTAGGACACTTTTGTTCAAATATACTGCAATATGTAGGTGTCTGAAACTTTTACAATGCTTATTTTTGTTTTGCTTTTTGTTGACTCCATTAAAACAGACAAGTAAACAGCAGCAGACAGCAGTTGTAATCCTTTATTTGGATTTCCGGTATGAAAAAACAGTTGCTATATATATTACATGATATAAATCTGTATTCACAGCAAGATGTTTATTTCCAGTCTTGTTTTAATAATAACCTTATATAACAAGGAAGAATCAACATAAAATCCTATTTTAGCATAAGTATAGACACTTTACGTACTCAATTTCATATTAGATTGGACTTAGAAAATTTAACTGAAATTGCATTCTACAAGAGAGCACAGGTTTCAATGCACAAGAGTGGATCTTTTTTTGCCTATATTTGGGATATTTATGTTAAAACAACATCCAATCAGCACGAAAGACAACTGTAATTGTAATTATATGGAAATAATTGCCAAAAAGGGATGTCATGGAAGATTTTCCAAAGGAATAAAGAGTGAAAAAGAAATCTCTCTTAAATTTTTCTTACCTGGGGGTTAGAGCTGAAATTTTGGCTATAACCATGATTTTGTCTGTTTAATTGCTATATAATGTTTCATTTTCTATAGGACAAGTAATTTTGAAAGTATAGATGATGGACCAAAAAAAATTCCTAACCCCAGGGTTAGGATTAGAAAATCTGTCCTTTTGTAACTTAAACTTTTTTGTTTATATTTTGAGATACACGTACATGTAAAAGGAAATGACCACAATGATTAATTAATATCAGCTATGTCAATTAAATCAATAACAAAAATCTATCAATATGATTCAGGGAAAAAAGATATGGACCCATGAAAAGACGTTAAATATCTTAATTTGAGAGGTCATAATTTTTTTAAAAATTGAGATATCAATTTCAAACTTGGATCATTCTACTTAGTTAACTTAGCCTAATTAGTGATATAATTGTTAATTATATTAATCTTAAGAAATTTAAGGATCCAAATTTGTTTAAGTTACAAAATGCCAATAAGTTACAAAATGCCAACTTTAAGTTACAAAGTGCCAACATTAAGTTACAAAATGCCAACTTTAAGTTACAAAGTACCATTAAGTTACAAAAAATGGTACTTTAAGTTACAAAAACCCAAGGGACGCTAGCCCTAACCCTAACCCTAACCCCCATTAACCCCAACCCTAACCCTAACCCTAACCCTAACCCCCATTAACCCCAACCCTAACCCTAACCCTTAACCCTTAACCCTAACCCTAACCCCCACTAACCCTAACCCTAACCCCCACTAACCCTAACCCTAACCCTAACCCTTAACCCTAACCCTAACCCCCACTAACCCTAACCCTAACCCTAACCCCCATTAACCCTAACCCTAACCCTAACCCCCACTAACCCTAACCCCCGTTAACCCTGACTTTAACCCCTGCAAACACTATTTTTCTTTTTTTGCTCATATCTTTTGACTGACTGCTCCGATGTCAATGTTCTTGGTGTCGTTGGAAACGTCTTGAAGAGCTCTTTACGCTCGTTTCAAGATATTGTCATTTTAGTGAGCAGAAAGTCGAATAACAAGCGATATTTTCAAAAGGCTTGTAAACGGCAAAAAATCTTTATTTCGTGACGTATTTTCAAGTTCTTGGGCTTGTCAGAGAGCTCTTGACAAGGTCTATCGAATGCCGTAAAGTGTAAAAAGATCAAGCCATTTTTTGAGGCTTTCTAGAGCAAATATTGCCTAGGTGTACCCACGCGGCTTACACAGATATATTTCAACCCTCGCAACTTTTGCCGTTTTTGACCTTTAACAACCATCTTCGGATCGTGGACAGAACTTGCCAAGAGCTTCCCAATGAGACCAAGACTTTGAAAATTGCTTGATAACGAACAGAGATACGGATCTTTCAATTAAGCGTCCATTTGTCACCCCTTTGGGGCAGTTTTTGGTCATTTCAGCGAGAGAGGTTCAGGTCAGGGTATCGAGGCCTACGAAACCTTTTTTGAAAAGAAAAGTTCCCTTTCCTCCCCGTTTTTTGACTACTGAGGACGTTGCCTTCCGGTCCAACCGGAATTACGGCACCTTTTCTTCAAATACCCATAGGTAACACGCCCTTGGGACTAGCAGGCTGAGCTTTGGTATGTGGATTCCTTGAAGTCTTCTTAACCTTTTATGTACGAGTTTAGGGCCTCTATCTCTCACCGTTTTCGCGCTATCGCCCGGAAAAAGAACTTAGCGCGGAACGCAAGTTTACCTCCTCTCCGAGCATAACCGGTTTTGGGAGCACTTGAACAGATCCTGCTGGGACCTATTCGGCAACCTGCAGGTTGTCGAGATCTGACAGCTTTAGCTTGTCCAATCCCGGTTTCAAATTGTTTAAGACTTTTGTACATTTTCCATATGTTTAGTCATTAATATCTTTGGAGAGAGAAAGTATTTCTGCAAACTCTTTGCAGCTTCCATGAGTCCCTGTCAGGGTGTATCACTGACATAAGAACAGTGTGTCGATTGCATGCCATTCTCCAGATATTGATGATTGAAAATGGTCAAAAATTCTCAATTTGTCAATTTCTAAACACAATCTTTGGGGTAAATAAGAAACCACTTTTCCCCCTTTTCCTGACACATTGATTTTATGGCTCCGACTTAGTCGTGTTGTCCGTTTTCTTAGCTTTCCAACGACACCAAAGTCGTCTAAGTTAACCGCATAGGTATAAATAAAAATATTCATGTTTTATATGAAATCAACAGAAATAAGGACAAATCAGGTGTCGCAACATGTTGAAATCAATAAAGTAGTTCTTTTGAGGTTGCCACATCATTTTTCGCCTAACTAAGTATTGCGAACAATTTGACACATGATATGTTATTGTAGTAGAAATTTCCTTGATCAAATTAATAATATGCAAATTAGTTATCAATGTGATGCTTCCTACTGTGTTTGCTATGTAACATTAAACGTTGTAGTGACCAAGACAAAGACGATGACTCGGCGTCTTTTGGGGGAGACTATATATACTGACGAGCGCTGATGCTGGTGGTTAGTCTACCAGTGGCAGTTGATCAGTACGGCTCAGGATAAAAAGGGTAAGGAATTTATTGTGCTTCATTTGCGGGTCTCAGTATACTGGAGATCCCACAGTACATATTACACTTCTTATATCTCATTTTATATTTTATCTTACAGGAAAATCTTTGGGAGGTATCTCTGATTCTTTGGATTCAGCTATTTGGTACGAGTTTAAGCAATGTAAACATTTAAACGAGGACTTCATTTTAGAAAAGATAGAAGCCGTTCAACAATCCAAAAAGGAGTTCAAACTGGGCAACGGCTCCCTGGAATTCGATCTGTTTCACGTCAAGTATCCTGAAGGGAGTGGTGGACAGAATACGAAACATCTACAAGTGAATAAGGAGATTTTAAGAATAATAAAAGAGCCATCGTTCGGATTCTCAATCCCTGGGATAAATTTTGTTTGGCTAGAGCCATCGTCGTCACTAGATTACACAGTCAAAAACCGGAACATCCAGACCCCGAATGGGAAAAACGATGGCTAGCTATGGGAAAGGCGATAGGCAATCCTTGGACCAGAAACGAGAAGCAATAGCCCTCATGGAACAGGCCGAGTGTGATATCAATCAGGCTTGTGGACCCATAGAATGGGAGAAATTACAACAGGTGTTAGCTCCTCGATATCGACTGAAAATATTTCAGTTCAAGTCCACTTCGACTAAACTCACCTTAGAGCCTATTTACAAAGGTTGGGGAGATGGAACTTATTTGAACATTTTGTTAGACGACCATCATTGCGATGCTATCCTATCAATGCCGGGAGTAACGGGGAACCAATATTACTGTGATCATTGCGACGTGGGGTTCAGGACTGTCACAGAACATCGGTCCCAGTGCCCTCATCGCTGTAAAAATTGTTTAGGACACCCTAAATGTCCCGAAGACGGGAGCAACATTCAATGCCAGGAATGCCATGGATGTTTTAAGAACAGGACCTGCTACGAAAATCATTTAAGACCCCATAGTAAAAAGACAACCACCACTGTATGCAGTTCAATGGAAGGATGCGAGAAGTGTCATTCCTGGATGCCTAAGAAATTATTACCTCGTCACAAGTGCGGAGAACAGAAACAATGTAAGATCTGTAAGAAAATCGTCGATGCCGATCATCAGTGCTACGTACAACAGAAGCCTGAGAACAAGAAGAAGGGGAAAGGGACCTTACAGTTTTACATTTATTTCGATTTCGAATGCACTCAGGAAACCGGCATTCACATCCCTAATCTGTGTGTGGCACACCGCGTCTGTCAACATTGCGGTCACTTGGCCATAGACCAGCCCTGTCCTCATTGTTGACACATGGGACCCCGTCAGCACCTATTTAAAGGACCAGGCACCTTAAAGAAGTTCATGGACTGGTTATTACAACCGACTACAGGTACTAAGAATTCCACTTTAGTCCACGACGAGGCCATCATCATCGCCCATAACTTCAAAGGATACGACGGACAGTTCATTTTGAATCACCTGGTGCATTCCTCTTGCCTGAAACCTAACGTCATCATGAACGGCACTAAGATCTTGTACATGGAAATTTGCGGATTGAAATTCATCGACTCTTATAATTTCTTACCGTTTGCATTGTCCAAGATGCCCTCGGCTTTCGGATTGACCGAACTCGAGAAAGGCTAATTCCCCCACTTTTTTAATACGGAACAGAACCAGAATTACGTAGGGCCTTATCCACCTGCAGCTTTCTACAATCCTGACGAAATGTCTGTCAGTGGACGACAGGCTTTTTTCGAATGGTACGAACAACAGACCGGAAAAGTGTTCGATTTCCAGAAAGAGTTTGTAGATTATTGTGTCTCGGACGTCGACATTTTACGACGATGCTGTGCAGAGTTTAGAACAACCCTCAAGAACCTGGTCAAAGTGGACCCTTTCCAGGAATCCATCACTTTTGCCAGTGCTGCCAATTAAGCATACCGTCGATTATTCATGGATAAAGAGACCATTGCCATCATTCCGAACCTGGGGTATCAACCAGCTCGACAATATTCGGCCGAAGCCTGTCGGTGGCTCACCTGGATCAATCAACAGAGCGGATGTCACATACGTCATGCCAGAAACGGGGGCGAAGTCAAGATCGGAAATTATACCGTCGACGGGTACCAGGAAGCGACTCGTACCGTCTACGAATTTTACGGGTGCTATTGGCACGGATGCTCCACCTGCTATCCCAGTCTACAGACCGAAACTCATCCTCACCGGACCCAGTTTACTTACCAGGAATTACACGAAGAAACTCTCAGAAGGACTGCTGTCTTGGAGGACATGGGGTACAATGTTCATAGCATCTGGGAGCACGATTTCGATCAGCAAGTGCAAAGAGATGTGAGTTTACAGCATTTTGTACGAGACCTGGACATTTCCGATCCTTTGAACCCTCGAGAAGTCCTGTACGGAGGCCGGACCAATGCCACCCGATTATATTGTGAGGAAGGGGACATGAGATACGTGGACGTCTGTTCCTTATACCCTTACGTGTTGAAACACAGACCTTTTCCTGTGGGGCATCCCGAGATCATCACAGACGAGTTCCAGGACGTGAGAAGTTATTTTGGTCTCATTCACTGTCGGGTCTTACCACCCCGAGGCCTCTATCACCCCGTATTACCTTATCGGACTGGAGGCAATTTATTATTTCCCTTATGTCGAACGTGTGCCGAACGACAGGACTCTACTTCTCAACATCGATGTCCACACACCGACCAGGAACGCAGTCTCACGGGCACCTGGGTGACGACCGAATTACATTAAGCCCTGGACATGGGATATACCTTAGAGCGAATCTACGAAGTGTGGCATTTTAAAGAAAGCAGACAGGATTTATTCAGACACTACATCGATACCTTCCTCAAGATCAAACAGGAAGCCTCCGGATTTTCCCCCGACTGTAAGACCTCAGAACAAAAACAAGATTACATTCGACAAGTCTTAGACAAAGAAGGCATCATGATGGACATTCTCAGTATCGAGAAGAATCCAGTGAGAAGAACCATCGCTAAACTCTTTTTAAATTGTCTGTGGGGAAAATTTGCTCAACGCTTGTTATTACCCAAAACCAGATACTTGGACGAAGAAGAGTAATTACAGCACTTCTTACAAGATTCGACTCTCGACATCAAGGGCATGCAACTCTTAGACAATAAAGAGGATTCCAATGCGGACAAGATGCTAGTGATTTATCAAAACAAACAGGAATTCGTCGAAGAATGTCCCTTTGGAAACGTGGTCCTGGCTTGTTTTACCACCGCGCATGCCCGCTTACACCTCTACGAGACTTTACAACCTTTAGGAGATCGGGTCCTTTATTTCGATACGGACAGTATCATTTATCAACATCGGGAAGGAGCCTTTAATCTTACCTTGGGCAATAGTTTAGGAGAATGGACCGACGAATTAGACGGGGATCACATCATCAAATTCATGTCCGCAGGCCCTAAAAATTATGGTTACCGGACGGCCAAAGGAACCGAGGTTCATAAAGTCAAAGGAATCACTCTCAACTATCGAACCTCCCAGATCGTGTTCCTAGAGACTTTAGAAAAAATGCTCAAGGGAGAAATAGAGGAAGTTACAGTCCCTTATCCCCACAAAATCCAGAGGACCCGTGATCATGACGTCTTGACCAAACCTTTAGAGAATAGAATTGTGTATGATAAGAGACAATTGTTACCCTCTTATAACACTTTACCTTATGGTTATTGATATGTTCAATGTTGACATTGAATTAAAAAAATTGAATTGATTGTTTTGTGTGTTTTGTTTTTCTTCTTCATATTCTCTATAAAAGGTATTCTTATTCAAAATCAAAGGTCATTTCTAATCATGGGTAGTCGCGAGCCAGACCAACCCATACGTTATCCCCAGTATGCTCAGCTCTCAAAGAGAGAAGCTACTTTTGAGCAGGGATGGCCAGAACCTCTCTTAAGCAAAATACCAGACATAGCTCGAGCCGGGTTTTACTACAGGGGAGTAAAAGATAACGCCACCTGTTTTCATTGTGGGATGACTTTAACTAATTGGGATCTTGAGGACAATCCGTATGCAGAACATGCTTATTGGAACCCCAATTGTCCTTACATCAATCAGTATAAAGGACGAAGCTGGGTGATGGGTATATTTGTCAGGTTCTTAGAGAAGCAGGGATATAAACCTTTAATTGAGATCAAACCTCTACTGAACCCAGAATCAGACGTTCAGGCTCGAGGAAAATGTCACATTTGTTTAGACCAGGAATTAGAAATCGCTTTTCTACCTTGTGGACACGTATGCTGCTGTGCTTTGTGTGCTCCTTCCTTTCATTTTTGCCCCATCTGTCGAGGCCAGATTCAACAGAGCAAACGCCTATTTCTGTGTTAACTATAAATAGGACCCTGAACCCATCTCTTCCTTCATTGATCAACATGTATTCCGAGGAGACACCCCTCCCCTCTTTTCAATTGAAACACGAGTTTACCATGGTGGTTGCAGGACCCTCGAAATCGGGCAAAACAGAATTCGTCAAGACATTAGTGAACAATGTACACTGGATCACCCCCATGCCCGAAAAAATCGCCTGGTGTTATCGGGAATGGCAACCCGCTTACACTTCTTTAAAAGATAATGTATCTTTCATCCGAAATATTCCAGAAGACGACGAGAAATTAGTAGCCAATTTGAGTGTACCCCATTTACTCATTTTTGACGACATGATGGGAGGAAAAGCCATCGAATCCATTGTGGATTAGTTTACCCGCAAAACGCATCATCGGAATACCAGTGTGATTTACATCAATCAGAATTTATTTGATCGAGCCGCCTCTCATCGCACCATTAGTTTGAATGCTCATTATTTAGTCTTATTCAAAAATCCCAGAGACAAATCTCAGATCAGTGTGTTGAGTCGTCAGCTAGCTTTGCCTCATTTGATGTCTGCTTATCAAGAAGCCACCCAGGTGCCTCACGGATATCTCCTCGTGGACCTGAGTCCTCAGACCCCAGACGAATACCGATTAAGAAGTCGAATGTTTGAAATGTTGACTGTACACATGCCTCAAGAGTATAAATAAAAGTGTTTCATACTCTTCTGGGTCATTGTTCATTTCCATCTCATCATGGCTCCATCGGCCAAGAGTAAATTAGTGAGAACCTTACGACGTTTACAGCGGGAACGAGATCCCGCGAAGCGAGCCCATTTAATCGAATTAGGGCGTAAAGCCTTATTGAATTGGTTTGCTATGGGAGCTCGCAATTTAATAAAAGAGGTCTTACCTATCAATAAACAGACCCAAAAGTTTATCGATCATCATCGTCAAGATTTAAATATCATTGCCGATCAATCGGCCAGTGATCAAGACAGAAAAACGGCTATTTTAAAACGCGGAGGAGCTGGATTTCTAGGCGGAGTCATCATTCGTCATTTATTCAAATGGAATAGTCCTAAAAAACGACGGGTTCAAAGAGTGTAGTGGTAAGAGTCGATAATAAGAAACAAAGAGGAGCAGCTCAAAAGAGCAGAAAAAAGAAGAAGCGAAAAGCCCCTCCCAAGAAAAAAGCCCCTCCCAAGAAAAAAAACAGCTCCCAAGAAAACAGGGGCAAAAAGGCGAAAATCATGCCCGAAAGTCTAAAAAGTCAATCAGTATTATAAGGAACAAAGACAAAAGACCATAGGAGAGTTGCTCAAGAAACAAGCAGAACTGAGAATGGATCGTGCTATGGGACCCATAGGCAGTCAAAGAGCCAGCGATTTAGAAGTGTTTCCTCGAGTGAATGTGGGCATTCCCTCCCCTGGAATTAAAGTCCCCATTCATGTCCCTAAAATCACACGTTTTCAACCCTTGACGGCCTCCACCCCTCAACTTCCTAAAGGTCTGAGATATAAATGCCGATATTGCGGAAAAATTTATGTCAGGGAAACACGAGAGCGACAAACACGGAGGATATGCCCCTCCTTAAGAGAGAGACACTATAAAAGGGAGTGACATGGGAGACTTCTCTTCATTGTTTTCAGAGATGGCCAAGAAGAAAAAGGGATGTTGTACGCGATTAAGAGCGCATTCCCCTCTTTTAAGAGTGTTATTGGACCCTCACTATTCCTCGTGCTTAAAAACGGGGATTTTAAAACATTGTTCTGGAGATTGTATTCTGAAAATTTGTGAGATCGTCTACAACCTATTAAAAGGGGTGTTACTTCTCAATTCGGCTCAGAAACGAAAACTAGCTCCTAAGAAACACATCTTAAGGAGACTGGTCCGACCCCAATCCATCTAGAAAAGACGAGCTTTATTAGTACAACAAAAAGGAGGAAATCTTTTACCCCTTTTAATCTCAGCAGCACCTTTACTGTTGGATGCCGGACATTCTGTCTATAAAGCCATTAAAAAGAAGAGGAACAAGAGGAAATGAGTCGTAAAATAGTATTAGTACCTGAAAATCTGTTGAATGAACTCAAAGGTAAACTCCCTAAACCTCCGGAATTTCAATCCACTCTGAGTATAGGTCAAGAATTGGACCAGATTACCAGACGTGAAGATTTAACTCCAGAAGAAAAAGTGGCTTTATACGGTCAAGAACTTCATCGGTATAGGAATTATTTACAACAAGCGAGAGAGCCAGGGACTACCAAAAAACCTCAGTCCCTGCACCCGTAGTCCCAGCAGCAGCAGCCCCAACCCCCGCAGTAGCAGCAGCAGCAGCTCCAGAGCCCGAGATCGATCAACAAATCATTCAAAGCGTGAATAAACCCATGCAAAGAAAAGCTGAATTATTATTAAGTCATTTAAAGAAAAGCAAAGTATTGACTTGGAATAAAGACGGAGAAATCAGTTATCGAGGTAAAAAAGTACCCGATTCTAACATTGTGGATTTAATGGCTGAAAACATGAGAACCAGACCCTTGAAAAATCATCCGGTGCCTAAAGGATTAGATGAATTTGCTCAAGCTTTAAAAGAGACCCATGCTCCCATGGACTACGTGAAAAATCAAAACCTTATAAAAGCCATGCAGAAACCGGGAAAAATCAGTACTCCTAAAGGGACCTTCAGTGACCAGGACGACGACGACGAAGAAGAGAGCGGATTTCATGATGCTTCATCTTTTTTGACCCCTATTAGACGATCTATAAAATCCAAGCCTTCTCCTATTTTAAAGTTAGAGGAGGCCCTCCAGAAGAAAAAGAAAGTCAGATCAGATCTATTTCAAAAGAGATTACATCAAATCGACCAAAATTGGCTTCCTTTGCCTCAGACATGAAGAAGAAGAGGAAAGTGGAAGACATTTTAAAAGAGATTTATTACGATCCCAAGAGAGGGTATGGAGGCATACAGACTTTATATCGTCAGGTTAAAAGTCTGGGACATAAGATTTCCTTGAACACCATACGAGAATGGTTAAAAGAGCAAGATACCTATACCTTACATAAACCCATTCATAGAAAATTCCGGAGACAACAGATCAGAGTGACGGATATAGACGAACAATGGCAATTAGATTTAGCCGATGTGTCCAGTTTAAAGAAACATAATGACGGCTATACGTTTTTATTGTGTGCCATTGACGTCTTATCTAAATATGCATGGGTGGTGCCTTTAAAACAGAAAACGGGAAAAGAAATGATTCGAGGATTACAAGAGATTTTTCGACAAGACGGTCGACGTCCCGATATCATGGACTGTGCTTGTGAAACAGACTATTTGTACATGAGGAGATCGTTCCCCATACAAAAAGAACTGAACAGAAGTTTTGAATGTTTGTTATTATGATGTTCTTGTTATTGTTATGAATAAAATAAAAGAAAACCAAAATTCTACTGTTGTTATTTCCCTATACACACACAACTGAGATAGAAAAAAACAAACAAGACTTGCTTCTTTTTGTTTACACGTTTATTGTTCAAAAGGATATTCATTTCCATCATATCGACATAAAGGACATCTCCCGTAGGAAGTTTGAAAAAGGTTCTTTACACACTTTTCACAAAAGGGATATTTCATACACTGTCCACATTTCCATTTTCCTTGAGTGTTTAATTCCCAGCAGAAAAGACATTTCTCAATTTTTCTATTTCTTTTCATGAGATTGGCCCAATGGGGTGTGATTTTCTCCACTGGATATTTCCACAGGAAATATTTCAGACACCAATCACAGGCACAATCTTCTAAAGAAGGGGGGTCTTCTATCACCCAGTGTGGTATAAGTTCTCCACATTCACTGCAACCCCAAAACCAACTAACAATTTTTCCCGCATGATTGTAGGTGGCATATTTCCATACGTTTTTCGTCTCCTTATGGCAGTGATGGCATATTTTCTTTTCTTCCTCATACCAATACATAATTCTCCACGCAAAAGACATGATTGATAAATAATGAGCGCAGTGAAGTCAAAGCGGCGCTCTATATACCCTAGCTTTGTAATGATGACGTCACAATAACATTCTTGAGTCGCTGTCAAGTATTACCTGTGTAGTCAGCATAAAAAACGTAGGTCTATCGTATTTTTGCACACGGCCTTACAGTAAAGGTATACAAAGCGGAGCTGGGAGTACCCTGCGCTCATTGTACCCATCATGATTTTTGTGTGGAGATGGTTGTATTTGTACGAGGTAGAAAAATATGTTTGTCATTACTGTGATCAGAAGATGATCCATCCGAGAGAATTCACAGTGTATAACCCCTGTCCCGGATGGCGTTGGAAAGTCTATAGGATTTGCAAGCATTGTGAAATGCCATTTCCACCTTGGTTTGACGATGATGAGCCTTCTATGGAGACTTGTGGTTGTAGCTGGTGCCTGAAATACTTCATCTGGAAGAAAGGAATTGAGAATATACCGCCTCCCCGATGGGTGAAAATGACCAGGAACAGACCGTTGAAAAAATGTATGATGTGCTACCAGGAAAAGACTCGAGGAAAATGGAAATGCGGACAATGCCGTCAGTATCCGTGTTGTGAGAAATGTATAGAGAAGTTCACCGTGACCTGCTACAGAAATTGTTCCTTATGTCGATACACTGGACATTAAAATCATTTTGTATTTTTACTTGAATAAAAACTTGTTTTTAAAATTCTTGTTTTTGTTGTTTATTCAAAAATAACTTTTTAAAAATAGAGGAGTGGGGTTTTATCAAGAGGTATATATCAAAACCCTCTCTCATTCTGAAAAAGGACACCGAGCAAGTCAGACGTGTTTTCCCAAAGATGCAGTATCGTTGGTATTGTGAGAGTCCCGTCAGTCAGTGTATGTACATGCAAGGAGGGTGGATGAAAACTAAAATAGGAGCCATCATGGATTTCTTTGAACATCATCCAGGCTATTCCCTGGACAATGTGTGGTTGGAAAAAAGAGTGAAATTCCCCTATCCTCTAACAGGATCTAGAGTGAGGGTGAAAATCAACCAACATTATCAGCAATACAAATGGGTCAGTTGTACTCATATGAATCGTCTGACACCCATCAACATCATTCAGAATGAAAGTTCATGGTACACGGACATTGGAGATTGTTTGAAATATTTCTTCAGGATGGAGAAAAAAGGACTGACGTTTCCACCTCATTATTGTCCTACAGAGTACGTGTATTGTCGCATTCCCTTTTCCAAGATTAAAGACTCGATGGAAAAGAAAGGACTTTTGTTGACTCGAGTGATTGAGGACCGATCAGAAGACGAAGAAGAAGAAGAAGAAATAAAAGTGTAAATCATTGAATAAAAAATGTTTATTTTTTAAAAAAAGTGTTGTTATAAATACAAAGGTCCTAAGGTCTAGGGTCTCAGTCTTAGATTGAACATGGCCGAGAGCAGTGGGTTTTACATGACTTTACCCAGTGATGGGTCTATGACCTCTTTTCCTAGCAATACGACGGCTCAATTTAAAACCTAATTACCTCAATCCCTAGATTTAACGGACGGTCAATGGGAAGTGGCTTTGACGGAAATGATCTATCCTTGTAGTAATGAAAATATCAGTGAAGAAGAAGCTTATCTGGAAATATGTATGGTGGAAAAAATCCCCCCTTTTTTTGAAAACATTTCCCCTGGGGAAAAACTGGATCTGGAGGACCCGGATAAGTATCATTGGGGAATATTTCAATTCTTGAAAAGTGCTCCCATCACCTTTGCCGATACTCAATTGTTAGTGGGATGGAGACAAGCGTATTGTTGAATGGAACTTATGATCCCACAGAGAAATTAAATTTGTATCGGCTCAAATTTAGACCGGGACCTTATGCCAACCCAACAGCTCTCCTAGCCGAAATCAATGAAGGTTTAGAAAGATGTCTGAAAAACATCTGGAAAAAATATCAAACCTGGACAGGCCCTAAAAGCAGGAATGCAAGAAGTGTGATCATGGTGGCCGGAGACTTTATCAGTCCCTTTAAGGAAAATTCTACAAGACCTGAAAGCAGAAGAAGAAGAAGATCCCCATAAAACCGAGATGAAATTTAACTATCGGGAGAATTTCGATCGAGTGAATTATGTCACTCATTTACGTCAAATTCCAATTTTTATACGGTTTCCTTTAAGTCTGGCTTATAAATTAGGCAACAACGGTCGCAAATTGGTGCCCGAAAATTTGACAGAAAATACCACCAAATGGATCAACATCAGTTACATGGCTCCGGACACGGCCGATTTATACCGGAATTTAAAATCCATGTATGTGTATTGCGATCTGATTCAACCCCAGACCGTAGGCTCCAATGCCTTGAAACTCTTAAGAGTGGTGCCTTGTCATTTTGAGGACAAAGAAAAACAATGTAAATGGGAACCCATTCGAGCGGAATATGTCCCTTTGAATAAAAAACATTTCGATACCATTGAGATTCACATCATGACTCCTTTAGGACAGCCCATGCCTTTTTTAAGTGGCAAATCCATCGTGAAACTTCATTTCAGAAAAGTCTACTGAGATGAATGTACCGTTATTGTGTTCCATCTTATTGGGCGTGATGGCTTGTCTAGTCTGCTGTCTGTATTGTATTCAGCCCTAAAAAAGGGTATAAAAGGAAGCCCCCCGAGGACAGAAAGGTCAGCTTTCTATCTTAACATATATCATATATTGACACAAATCATTTAAAATATAACTGTGTTTGCGACCCATGCATATTCTTGCAAGTATAAAGTAGAAAAAAAGGCCTCTACGCATTATAAGTAAGTACATCGATTTAATAGTATTTCGTTTAGATTGATATATAGGAAGTGTAAAAATCTCTATCAATAAATTGATTTGCAATACTAAAAAATTTTTTTTGCGATAAAAAAGAACTGATTCTGTAAGTGTATACTGTACACAGGCATTAAAAATAATTAACATGTACTTATTTTATTTATAGATATTGGATGCAAGATCTGAGATGTGTCTTTTATCAAAATTCATTTTATATACATTCATTTGAATTCTAAAGATATATCCTTTGATTCCATGTCCGTACCTATTTTCGTGTGAAACGTATCTTAATTGTTTTTCAAAATGTTTTTGTAATCGCATGTACATGTGCCCCTTTGAACTTGCACAAATGACCTTGGATCAAGGTGTAAAGTATTAATTCTTATGTTCCTCCATAAGAAAGATATGAATAGGACACGTTTGCACAGATAGATGGACGAGGCGATTCCTATACATACCCCAAAACTTGGTTTGTGGCGGATATAATGATAAGGCCGCTTGTTATTTGGGCAATAGATTTAGAACAGATCAAGGCACAAACTGCATCATCAACATCTTGTAAAATTCAAATTCACATTAAGTTGTAAGGAGCTGGTTACTAAAGGTTTTGGGTTTTTGTAAACAGAAAAAAACGTACGTTAAATCTTTGAAACGGCAACATACCCAAATCAAGAAACTTTGACCTTGATTTACATTAAATAATTAATATTGTTTATTGTGAAACAATAAGTCTGACCTTGGTCTTTATGTATTGAAACTACTGTCTCTAGTGTGAAAGTTTTTGGTCTTCCTAACAAACAGATACACAGGCATGTTATAATATAATCAATTATTTTTCTTTTGTATGATTTTGATACAGGTATAAAAGGACAAGCTAAAGGACTAAATAGTAAAACCCCCACTCTGATTGACTCTCATGAATAAATCTCACAATACCATGGCATACCTAAACAAAGAGTGTACTAAAATTTCAAGAATCTGCAATGAGTATTCGCTGAGAAAACCGTGATGG
Source organism: Saccostrea cuccullata (assembly GCF_032062105.1). Classification (NCBI taxonomy): domain Eukaryota; kingdom Metazoa; phylum Mollusca; class Bivalvia; order Ostreida; family Ostreidae; genus Saccostrea; species Saccostrea cuccullata. The sequence goes on along the minus strand of NW_026924535.1, from coordinate 207,254 downwards.
AAATTTTGTACATACAGACACACAGATAAACAGAAAGTTGACATTGTATTCATACAAAAATAAATGTCACCTTTTGACATGCAAAACGTGTGTTAAAAGCCCCAATCATCTACTATGAGTAGTTGTCGAAAATATGCAAGGAACATTTGTTACGGACAGACACACAGACAGCTAGACAGACACACAAGGGTAAAAAAGTATACCCCTCTCATTCAGAGCGGGTGGAATTACTAGTCATCCATTTGATTGACTGAACAATGTTATAAATGTGTATGATTCACTTTAAGTGTTTGAATAAAATTAACCACAGCTCAACAGATTGCAAAATTTGCAAAGTCATTAGTATTTAAGTGTGTGTTGCATTGCGAACCACAACCATATTTCAGTATAATGTTTCTGTACATATAAGTAATTAATCTTCAAATTATGGTTTTGGTTCAGAATGCAACACGTGGTGTACTAGAAGGTTAAACATCATAACCCTCCAGTATTTTCCCATATTCTCAATGTTAAAGCAGTCGAGGGTACCATAATTTGATCGTTTATTCCAATATTATCCTAACTTTTTCTCGCAAAATAAATACACAACACAAAATTAGACATGTTGAATATAATGAAAATAAGTTTAAAATGGTTGGCAATCTAATTTCATTTTTCGCAAAAATCATGGGCCAAAAAACAGCCTTGTGGAATCCTCTCCTTCGCCTTATTAGAAAAGAGAGTGACGGAACCTATGGGGGATCACAAAGCTCCTCAACAAAGAAGAATGGAGTTGAAAACACTGAATCCGGAACCTCGGAATGAATATTTACCCCTGCATGAGCCTGTGAAGGATCCTAAATTTCCAGACAGATGTTACGGGACAGCCATTAATTGGACTTTTATCATTTCAGAGCCCAAAGAAGAAGAAGAAGATATAGACATGTTTCTGAGCAACGAAGATGATTTCTTCTTCGGTTTCCAGTATTTGATTTTACAAAAGGAAAGATATCCCTGGACAGGAGAAGTGCATCAAATCAGGGGATTCATTCAAATGAAAAGACCAGTAGGAGGACTGGATATCTGTAAAGTTCATTGTACTGCCAGATTTGCTATGTCTCACAGTACCCCAGAATTGGAAAGTATGTTTTACAAGCAAGGAGGTGACTATGAAGAATATGGAGTTCTGAAACCTGAGGAGAGAAACAAAGAATTGGAGCCCAGAGATTGGATACAATGGGAGATAGGAGCCTGGAAGAAACCTGAAGCCATTGAAGCTAGAGCAGCTTTAAAGAAAAAGTTCTTAAAGTATGTAGATTACACAAGATTTTGAATAAATAATTAAACTGTTTTTTTTTTATTGTTGTTGTTGTTTTTTTTTTATAAAAACAAGGGTGTTTTAAAAAATAGACTCATTTTACATCATGAGTCTCCAGGAGATACAAGGTGATTTACTTCACTGTGAGGTAGAAACCATTGTTCATCAATGTAATTGTTTAACTGTAAAAGCTCATGGATTGAGTCAAAGTCTGGCGGAAAAATTCCCACAAGCAAATCTCTATGCGACTCGCAGACCTCTAGGGACTAAAAATTTAGCCGTAGAAGAAGATAGAGGAATTCCAGGCACTATTAAGGTGTTTACCTCACAAACACCTGTGGTCATTTGTTTACTAGCTCAATGGGATTATGGAAAAGCAAGTCACCGACCTAAAAGAATTTCCACTTATCAAGACATCCCACAAAACAGAGAGCAATGGTTTCAAACTTGTTTACAAGAAATTGGGGAAAGTTTACCTTACCAGACTTAGCTTTTCCTTATCGAATAGGATGTGGGCTAGCCAAAGGAAATTGGACTCATTATAGATATTATATTGAACAATTTGTACACACTTATGACAAACAGGTGTACATTCTTCATCCACATAAAGTGTATGTGTATGTATGTGTTATTATTGTTTGAAAAAAAAAATAAATTTAAAAATGTGTCTATGTGTTATATGTGAATTTATTAAAAAAGGGACTTCTGTGGTCCTATTCTTTTTCCATATTTATTATTATTATTATTATTATTAAAAGAAAGAAAAATTTAAAGTTATTTTTGAAAAAGAAAAAAATTATTTAAAAAAAAAAAAGAAAAAAAAATTTAAGTTTTTATAAAAGTAACCTGGTGTTAACTTGAGACATACACACAAAGTTTCTTTTTTTTGACTGTACAAGAAGGTAATCTTTTCTAAGACACACAAAGTTTCATTTTGACTGTATTTTTAAAGATCATCTTTTTCTAAGACACAATCGTTTCTTTGACTGTATTTTAAAAAAAGATCATCTTTTTTTTCTTAGACAAAAAATATTTCTTATTTAGCCACTGTATAAGTTGGCATCTTTTCTAAACATTTGGATGGCCGTGAAAACGGCCGTTTTTTTTTTGTTGTTATTTTTGTTTTTTAATTTTTTTTTTTTTTTAATAATTTTGGAATCGAATGGGTCCAGGTAGGTTCCCCTAGTTTCTTAATAAGTCCTACACCATGGCTCCCATGTCCTCGTCGGAATCACTCTCGTCCCCTCTAAACTCTGGCCTCCGGCCCAAGGGTTGTATCACTATCTCGGAGTTGCGACATAGGGGGCACGGCTGATTCCGGTCTATCAGCCGTGCGGCACATAAGAGGCAAGCAGGTCTCTGTAAACACCTGGAGCACACGAAATTATTTTCCTCGTTATTCCTTTTTTCCTTATCTGTGATACTTATTTTCCTCGTCATCCGTGAGGCATAATGTGCATAAAATCCTCTGTGTAGGAACGGAAAAGCCCCAGGGTGGAATCCGCCCCTGGTTCCTCGCCTGGCTCTGTGGGGCAGCGGGTCTGGGTGGTGGCGACCGGAATGGTGGTCTCCGGTAAGGATGACTTCTTCTCCGGTGGTTATTCACCTGAATCCGGGCCATATTTATTCTCATCAATTCTCGCCCGTTGTCCAGCCTCCTCACTGTGATGTGGGACTCGATCACTATCCCTGGTATAAGATACAGGTCTTCGTGGAATACACGATGCGCCATGTTGTAAACTGGAAAACAGCTACGAAGGAATGACGCCGAGCTCTCGGAAGCGTCTGTATTTATGCACAAATTACGGACGGAAAAGAGAGCACCTCGATGGCGAGAGCCGAAATCTCATGGCGAACTGAAATTGTGTGTGATTTGTACTTTGGGACCTAGACCTTTTCATGGATTATTTAGTATGTATTCATAGTAGGATTCCAGCATGATACAGGTCTAAACAAGGTAAGTTTCCTGCTTCTTTTCATACTAGAATGGATGAATAACATGCATCCGTCGTGGAGAAAAGAGTGAAAAACCTCGAAGCGACGAGGTGAAATCCAGGGACCCGAGTGAATAAAATAAGCCTTTTGAGTCTTTTTAGAGGGTGAGACCCGGAAAACTCATGTGGGTCAGGGAGAAGGGACCTAGGGAAGAGTGCCGATATAGTTTTTATTTCAAAAGAATCATGATCAGGGTAAAAAACAAGCTCAAATAGGTTTACCTATAGACACAATGGGGGGTCAGAGGTCATGGATTTTCAGAAAATCATACTATGAGATACATAAGGATTCTTGGAATCTAGCTTTTTTCCGAAAGAAAATTTTACATGAAAAGAATCGTATGGCTTAGAAAATCATTCGTATTTAATTGATAGATCATGATCCACTCTAGATTTTTTATGTTTGAACAAAAACCATACACAGACTGCGCGTCTAAAAAGAATTCAAGATGGCGTCATACATAACATAACACTGACGTCGTATTACATGATTTTATTTTTTAAAAACTAACAAAGCTTCTAACTGTCGAATTCTCCTCCGGAATCGTATTCGATCCGCTACTAATTGCATCCAGGGACTTCTCCGGTCTTCGGGGTGTAATTTGTAGATTTGATTGAGGCTGGTATTAAAAGTCACTGATTTCCTAGCCTGTGTGAAATTTCCAGCCATTTTATTCCGTATTGAATACATACTTTCTCCATCGCATCTATTTCCTCCCACAGTAAAATCAGTTTGGCCGCTTGGGGATGGGTCAGGAAACTGTACGGCTTTCCGAAATAATGGGTCAGGTTCAGTCCGTACCATTTCTGGGGCAGAATTGTTTTCATATGTCGACATAGAAAATGTATTGTAGCTAGTCTCCCCATGGTCGCATGATGTGATAAGGCTAGGCATTGTAACCACAAATCCTGAGTGGTTTCCATGATAGTGGTCGCTTCCTGAAAAACTTGTTCTGCCTCCGGGGGCAGAGCTTCTTGGTGGTTCTATGCCCATCGTACTAAACAATCATACCTATCTAAAATCAGAGAGTGAGTGAGTATCAGGGTTGACATGATAGTCGATTGTGAAGAAAGGACCAGACTTTTCTTCTCATTTATACCCCAGTAGAAAACGTATTTTTGCACACGGCCCTTACAAGTCCAACAGGTATAACCCCTGTAGAAAACGTAGGTGTAACGTATTGATGCACACGGCCCTTACAGATCCAGCAGGTATATAAAGCAAAACTGGGATTTGACGATCAGTCTTCGTTGACATTTCGAACTTGACAGACGTGAAAATATTATGGCAGAAGCAATGATGAATACTCCAGACAACCCTAGTTATGTGACACCTGAAGGGTATGTAGGAGCCCCCATGCCAGAGTCACAGGATGCAGTGGGATTGGATTTGGGCATGTATAATCTTCCAGAATACATGAATAAAAAATATGGGCATCTTGACTACAACTCTGGATGGGATTGTTAACATGCTGTCTGGTATTGACAACAAGCTGAATTATATTAACAACAAGGTGAGTGATCTTGACAACAAGCTGACTGATCTGAAAACTTACAACACCAGTGAATTTTGTTTGATTCGTGCCAAATTATCCAAATTAGAAGTAAAAGTCACTAACATGCAAGACAAAATGAAAGGAGGAGGAGGAAGCACTTACCAGAAAAAAGACGGACAAGGGGGATCCGGAGACACTAAGAAAACAAGACAGACGGATCCATGCTACATCTGTAAAGAGTTAGGGCATTGGGCCCCAGATTGTCCCAGAAATAAACAGGATTTGTGCTACAAGTGCGGGAAATTTGGCCATTGGGCTAATAAGTGTACAGAGGATGAGGAGGATCAACAATTCGTAAAAGAAGTACAAGAACTGGAGAAAAAGCCTCAGGAACGCAAGACCTCGGGGACACACCAGACCAAACCCTTAGTGAAAGAAGGAGACAAAAAAGAGAAAAAGGAACACAACAGAGAGAATCCAGGATCCAGCACTACTCACAAGAGGAAACTATCCCTGATGACCGATAAGGCCCAGAAGAAGAAAAAGTAAATTCCGTGTATCTATTTTGATTCTGAATAAAAATCTGTGTTATTGTCTGTATTGTGTGTTCGTGTTATTGTTTTCAGAAATTCCAGTTTGAACTGGCTAGGCTTTAGACTGTGAATGAAATCGTGACGTCATAATCACATTCTTGAGTCGCTGCCAAATCGTAGTAGCAGCGTATAGTAAAAAAAAAACTATATACAGTGTAAGCGCCGTATTTAGGGCTATGTAATGAGTTGAACCCCCTAACCCCTAGGGTTAGGATTAGGGTTAGGGTTAGGGCTGTACTGAGTTGACCCCCCTATCTCCCAGACCCCCAATCTGCACTCTCTTGACCCACCTATCCCCCCAGGGCCAAAAGTGCACTCAGTTGACCCACCTATCCCCCCAGGGCCAAAAGTGCACTCAGTTGACCCACCCAACCAGGCCGCTTATACTACTTACAATCGTTTGTTTATTTATTCCTGAAAATTATTAAACTATTTCAAACTATCAACGATACATGATGAAGATCAAATTGATCACTGGAATTTTGACAGGATTAAAGCTGAACACGACTCGTAAATAGGCATACGCCATTTTCGATAGCATTATCTACGATGCATCAATACTAGGGTATACTCGTCGCATTCGTTACACCTGACTGCTTTATTGTCACGGGTATCGGTGTGGAATGGCGACCCGTGTTAGTGCTGGTTATCTTGCATTACCTTTGTTTATATTTTATTGCAGTTACGTATATCTGTGTTGTTTGCATACTGCACTGACTTATACAACTATCATTGTAAACTTATTTGGTATCTTATTTCCCTGCATTAGACGAAGTATTACGTTATTATTCTCGCTACCGAGCTCTGTATAGCATACGTCCGTCTTCGCCGGTGTCGACTGATTACACTGAACAGTGACTAAGTTCTGCCCTATTTATAGGGGTCTGCAGAGTAGCGAAACCCGGGAACAAAAATGGTGGACAGATTCCTTTTACGAATCGTGTTCAGCTTTAAGTACAAATAATTTTCGGTCAATAGAATTTACAGATTTCATTTAACGTAACGTTATTTAAATCAATAAAGCCGTGATGACGTTCTTGCGTCAAAAGTTGTAATTATTGAAAAAATGCACCAGTTATCGAGACTATTGGCGAAAAAATCGTAAGAGATGATTTTTAAAAAACAAAAGGATTTTGAAAGGACACATTGTTTAAAAAACGTCAATCAAATTCAGAGTCAGGGCAGCCTCATTATACATACCGTACAACGTACTTTGTGTAAATCTAGATCTACTACAAACCTTTGAATTATAAGTAATGTTTTTTTGTTATAAAATTCAAGTATTAAATCCACGGGAGCTCTCATCTGTGGGTCATTTATGCCCCTCTAAAGCATGGGTTCCGGGACGTTTGTCTCAGGAAGAAAAACTACCTTTAGTTATCATTTATAAATGAGTTAGATAGAATTTAAAATGCTTAAAGTGTTCTGCGGTCTTTTACATTGAATGGAATTTAAAATCCAAAAGTGAAATCGGTTTATTTAAATCCCTATTGATATCACAAACTGACTGTATATGGCTTTAAGTGTCATTTAAAGATACATGTATATTCTCGGGTCACCTTCAGGGAATAAAGGTATGTTTTTTGTACATTTGAATTGAAATGTAAATTGTATTTAAAATCAATGTGCATTGTATGAAAATTTCGCAATAATTAGTATATGTAAATGCTTTAAAAAGATTTCATTGTCCATACAATTTTGTTTTCTTATAATAGAAGCTATGAGATATCTGAAACGATGCTAAAGATTTACAATTGCATGTATAACAGAGGTATCATTTTCAGTTCTGTTTGTGGAATAGTTTGTGACTTTAGGTATAAAAAAAACATACTAAGAGAATTGCAATAATATACCTCTCCCAGGTAGTCTTATCCTATTACCATTGCAAAGTTTTACAAAATACAAATATAATTCCATCAAATATCATTGAAGTGAAACGAAAAATATAAATGTATAATAAATCAAGGTACACCCACACAAAAAACCCGAGATAAATATCTTCAAAAGTGTTAAGAAAATGCAGACAAGGACGCAAAATGAAACACAAACTTCATATTTAACATTAAAATAACACTCACATACCAAAAAATGCTTAATATCTGCTTGTGAGAAAAAAATTTGAAAACCAAGTGGGACAGACAGACAGACGCAGAGAAAACATACTGTGGAATTATCAAGTTTCGTTGTGGCTCAATGATTGTTGGAACTTCTCATCCACGAGCTGAAATTTATCAAATGGTACGGTGAAACCCAACGTTGCACACTAATTAATGTACTATGATTACAATCATATTTCCTCTTACAGGAATAGAAGAATACAGGAAATTACAAGTCATGATTCTTATAAAAATAAGTAATTCACAAAAATCCCCACCCCTCAAATTTTAATAATTCCACAGTAGTCCCCTCTAACCTCACATGTAGAAGACTAACAACAAATCAACAATTCAACAGAGAAATTACCAAAAGTCATGCTAATTAATTGTGAGCCGATAAATTCTATCCCATTAAACTTGGTGTCTCACTCTTGATCCTACATGTACCTCTGATGTTTTGGAGGTTCGTGTTTGCTCTACTCCTTATACCGTATAAGTGGAAATTTTAGCGAGACGCAAATTTAGCGATTTCTACCTAAAACCGGGTATTATTTTTAGCGAGAAGTAATTTTAGCTATTTTGAAACGCTAACTTAAGAAACTATTACAAATAATACGCAATTAATTTTTAGCTATATTCAATTTTAGGGATGTCAGCACCATCGCTAATAATACCAATATTAAATCCTTGCTAAAAATTCTACTTATACGGTATGTATTTATTTATGGACTTTTGATTTTGAATACTGTTATCTCCATAGTTTCACCTTTCATTTCTTTCTACAAAAGAAGCCACTAATTTTGTTTTATTATGTCACATTTAAAAAAAAGACCTAGTATACACATTTGAATGGACATCTGATAGAACTTCCTGGAAGAAAAAGTAAGGAAAGTGGTATAAATGGAAATGTGACACAATTGACTAAGTAAAAACAAAGTTGGATCTTGATATTTCAAATCTTGATTTTTAGTGTATATTTTATAATTTCCAAACTCACGTGTACGTTTACCAGCAGTGTAAGTTATAAATTAAAAGAATCATTTATACGTTTACACTGATTTTTAGTTAGGAGTTGCATGAGCTTCAATTACTGCATATTGTCATTATTTTAAGCAAATCCTATTGTTTTACAAACTTTGTTTGAACTTTGTTAACAGTCTTGTATTACTTGAAGTTTTGATAAAATCTAATGATTGCTGTTCATTATCTTCACAGTTTCCAAGTATCAATTCATTTTCTGTTTAACACTTATTGATTTGAGTTTAATTTTTGGTTTGTGCAATTTAACAAATGTTTAATTTTTATCTTTATTAGATTGTTTTACGATGGCAAACATTCACATGTTCCAAGGGATTGTTTTAATGGTGGCTGGGCCACTTCTTGACGCTCTACTCAGCATGTTTGATGCAGACATGACTTTGATGATATGTCCTTACTACTATGATTCGCTTGTTGATTTTTTTCCAAGCCCAGAAGGAGTTTTTCTTCTGATTTTCCTTTTGCCTACAGCGGTAGGCATATTCATATTGTGGATGAAAATCTATTATTTCATATCAGGAGATTTAGGCCGTGTTCCTTGTTTATATAATATTTTTTTCCCTTTCCAACAAATTTTCATATTTCTCATATGCACGATAATTAAAGATCAGTGGAACGAATCTTTGATTTGTGGGATAATATTATGTCATATTTATTTTGATGTGTATGTCTTTGCCATACAGTGCTTACGATTCATTTGGTTACGATTTCACTATATTTGTGAAAATCATCATCTTTATTTACTTTATAAGCTATTCTTGAGTACAGTGAGATGCTTCTGGGTTGTTGAAATGATAGTTATGTTGATACTTAACGAATACTATTTTCCATTTACAAGTATAATTCACTCTAACGTGAAAGAGTTTCGAACATCACTGACACTTATTGATGCATATTATGATTCATTATATCAGCTATTCAAAAGTAAGCAAACCAGAATAAACTTTTCTATCACATCGAATGAGGACCAGGTAACTTTTGAAAATTCCGAATATGAAGTAGATCAATTTTTCAGAAACGTGGGAGAGGAAATCCATATTTATTGTGGTTTTCAGATAGGGAAAAGCAGACCAAAATGGATAAAAGATGGGCAAGAAATTAAAAACAGTTCTCAGGGATACCGAATAAAAGATTACGACGGGATAAGTGATCTTCACATAAAATTAATCAAAAGAGAAGATTTTGGTGAATACAAATGCTTCACTCAAAGCTGTGTTATACATGGAGTTATTGTGGATCGATTAACCCTTCAAGGAGTTTATCATTTACAGCTAGTCCAAAGAGAACCAAGAATCTTTTTTCTTCCCTTGGGAAATTTTCTTTTAATGAGATGGCCAATGTTAAAGACACATAAGGACTTAAACGTTTCATTTAGCTACTTTATTAATGATAAACCCTACTCAATTGAGAAGGAAAATGAACATTCATTGATTTCTGTTTATAGTTGGCTTTATTTGTCTATTTTTTTAAAGAATGATTCACTATTTAATACATTGCATTGCCACGTAGAAAATGAATATATATGTTTGTCAACGTATGTTAAACAAGGGGTATATGGTGTACATAAACTTGAATATTACTTCGAATATTTTGATATATCTTTAAATAAGACTTTAACTGAAGTCGTAGAATATCCAATACAGTATGTTTTAATACCAGAGGAATTACGAATTCAGTCTAGAGAGTACATGACAAACACAGATTTAATGCAAACTTTCTTTAAGTTCATTGAGAATTTTTCTCTATCTCAAGGATATGACAGAACAATATATGACAAACGTTTTCCTACTTTAATGTGGATATTTTTCTTATATTTGATAAATGGTTTTCTTTTTATGTACACATTTATTATTTTAATCTATTTTATTTTCATGTGTGATCCATTTATGGACTTGCACATTTTAATTGATGTTAAAACGCACAGATGTTTTATATTTTGCAGTGAGGATGATAAGTATTTTGTAAATGAAAGTATCGTTAATCCTCTAAGGTCTAATGGAATAACGGTTGGATTTTCTCATGAAATAGACGAGAATAACCAAATAGCAAGATCGATGTTTGAAAATATTTTTGATATATTAGAACACTACGAGCACATCATGATTTACCTATCAAATAATTATGCATTTGATTTATTTGAATTGAACATTCTTTCATTTGCATTCAAGAACACACCGTTGAGGAATAAGCTCACTTTGATTATTGACAACGATCCAACAAATCAATCACTCAAAAGCACAGTTTATGAACTGCATCATTTGTGTCACCGCGTGACCAGTTCTGACTCGGTATATTCTTTAATTGAAAGTATTGAAATGGAAAAAATTGGAAAAAAACGTGTTAGAGAGATAAATACTTTTCTATTCGATAAAATACATTATGATTAAATGTATGATTTAAATCTTTGTCAGTGTATATGTGATATATAAATATAGAAATATAACATATCGATAAAATTATAGACTGATTCAACTGTTTTTAAAGACGTTAAGATTTCATTTCGATATTTTTTTCTAGTTACGTTCTTAATTTCATTCTGATATTTTTTCATATATCACAGTTTTAATTTTAGGAACATCAGTTAATTAAATTTGAATATTTTGTCCACCACATTGTATAAATAATTGATTACTAATGACTTATTAGATATTTCTTTTTATAATTGTATATGATCTGATTGATATGATTGATGCAGATTACTGTACGATATTTTTATTGATAAATGATAAACATGATTTGATTGATGTTTTTTTTTTTCATTCAGCAAAGACAAGCACGGTTAACCACTATATTGTGTTTGGTTCAATCGGTCCTTCTAACAGAGTAGACTTTATTAGGTTTATTTATATAGAGAAAATTCAACATCATCAAAACTTAATAAATATTTATTTGTATGTGTTCAGTATTGTCGTGGCATTATTCGTGGGTCGTCGAACAATTCAACACATTGGAAGACCCAAGTCAGCATCAACAACAAATCAATCAATCATCCATCCACTTCGGCGATTGTAAACAAATTGACCTTCCCGGGTAATCCGCGGACGGTTACTTAGTTAATCTTTACTAATTTACATATGGAACCTATGTATCAAGTATATAGGCCCAAAATGCAGTTTTTCTCAAATTTATCAAACCCAGTCACACAGCAATGTAGTTCACATCAGCACAACATTTTCACTCGATCAGTGTCAACCATTAGTCAATTACCAACAATGTTCAAAATGGAAAGTAATGAGTGAATATCTAACTGAGTGTAATAAAACTATAAAAAAATATAATAGAATGCTAACATCATTAGTTTAACTCCTAAAATTTAATCTTTTCTACACTTAATTCGAATTTTCTCTGATTTATTTGTCTATTGTTTCTTATTCTTCTTTGTTCAGGATATTACATTTGCAAACATCCATTCACTGCAGATTTGTATTTTTTTCTCTACATATCACTATTCTGAAATTGATGATGGTGCAGTTATAAGTTAAAAGTCAAAATGGGGATTCAAAATGGCGGATATTCCTTTTTTTCAAATTATTTCTTAATGTTGTTTACATAGGAGAAAAGATTTGCGAATATCTTATTGAGCGAAGTACAACAATGCAAAATTCCAATAAAACACTAATATGATCACTTTAAATCGGAAAATTTAGTCGTTTAAATTTAAAATGTGTTATTTAGCTCAAAATGGTAATTCAAATGACGTTTTATACACTCGATTTCGTAAAATACTCAAACTGCTTAATTCTGATTCGTTTTGCAGAAAATAAATTACAGGTTTTTCTTTATTCCTGAAAGAATGTTTAAATATGTAATGAGAGTTGGGGGATATTTTTGATAATAACTTAGGATTTTTATAACACGGATATTTGTTTAATTACTTCTATTAATGAAATAAATTTTTGACGACAGTTCCGAAGACATTTTACCTATTACCCTTCTTATCATGCTTCTTCATATAAAAAATACAATAATTGCTGTTTTGAGGTCAATATGAAAATTAAGCTACCCCAAGAGCAGTATTCCATAAGCATTAAGGCGAGTGAACATTGTAGTTCAAGGCTGCTAAATCATATCAGTTGTTGGAAATTCTTGATCTATTTTTAGTCCAGTGTAGAAAAAAAATAAATGTTTATGTTCATGTGGAAGGTCTAGTGCAACATAACTTAGTATGATTTTTAAAATGATGAACCACGACCAATTAGAGGGCTAATAACTGTTACATCATATAAATCTGAATATAAAATTCCAATATAATATCCAAATATAAACATATTTATTAAGAATTATCAGTATAAAATACGTAACGCAGTACAGTTAAGGTGTGCAATGGAAATATCGACTAAATTTTGTATTTAAAAATGTATTCATAATCGGGATGGCGATTATTTTTAGTACATTATTTATATCGGATGATTGTAATTATGATTAATAATCAGATTTATCCCTAAAAGATAAATAAAGTTATTGAGAATGACGTATATATTGCTTTCTATTGTGAAATTATAAATAGCTACTAAGTGTAACCCGTTTTCCGGAATTATACGGTTTTATCATTATGATTCTACGATTAATAATACATGAGTACTCATGAGCATGCGCCAGGTCTTTTCAACTTCCATCTTGTTTTTGAGCAGACGGAAAAATCATTGCTGAGAATACAAATCCAGTATCATCGACATTGTATTGTATTAATCAAAGGAATTTATGTATGTAAATAGCTTAATGCAAGCATATTAATTCATATTTAATGAATTTGTTTAGAATTTATTGACTAATTTTCAAAAAATAGTATTGTAAAACAAGAGCATTTTATTTTCGATACTTGATTGAATATAATTATGCACATTTAAATATCAACAACTAGAAGTAAACAAATCTCTGACGGTTTATTAATTAGTTGCAAGAAAATGAGCACTGGATTGTTAAGAGCGAGGACATCGCGGAGATCCAAGACAAAATCGCCTTATGTCAGACCTCCTGCAAGTACAACGGGGCCTTCGGCGCAACCAACACGAGAGCCTGCACTTATCCAGCATGCCGGAAGTGGTAGTCAAGATTTATCGGCTAATTCCAGTGGCCTACAAGTCTCATCCGAGGTCAGTTCCATGGATAGCCCACTGCCTCAGCTGCAACAGACATCTACGGATCCAGCAACGACAAATGTTGCTTATCAGCCAGGTACATGTATACCTGTTAATCCCCTTGTTAGTATTACAACAGATCTTGGGGCTAACATACCCTTGACAACACAAGAAAAAATCTGGAATAATGAGTATATATATATAGATCTTGCTAAGTTATTGCATTTAGATCCAGCTGCTGAAATTCAGCAACTGCTTGTGTTTGAGGATGGTGAAATTAAAATCAAGAACAAATCAAAGGATAGGAAAATTGTCAATATTTCAGAATGGACTGATTCCTTTTTGATTTATGCTGCCATCTATTTAAAAAAGTTTCCTCAGCATGTTCAAGGCATTTTAAAGTATATCAATTCTATAAGGCTAGGGGCTTCACGGTCTATCACTTTGGGGTGGAGGGATTTTGACATTCAATTTAGGCTTAGGCGCTCCAAAAATAGCTTGATCAGTTGGGAAAACATAGACGCAGAATTATGGTTGATTTACATGGGTCAGGCAACAGTCGCTGAACGCAAGCCCACTTCTACTTTGCATCAGCACAGGCGTTGTTATGATTTCAACTTGAAGGGTTCATGTCTTAAGAAAGATTGTAGATATTTACACTCTTGTCTAAAGTGCGGACAAAACGACCCCTCTATCAAATGTTACAGTAATCAAACCAGCCGTAATGCACCAAAAGGGGCTTCGCACATGGTCGGTCGTCAAAACATTAATCCTAATGTGACCCAATCTAGATTCTCAAGGCCATTTCGGCAACGAAGATCCTTGCCTTTGGGATTTAGGTTTTACGCAAATCAATGTTACCACTTTAAACAACTTGTTACAAGATTATCCAGATAAAACAGTGGCAAATCAACTTTTACATGGGTTTACATTTGGTTTCTCATTGAATTATGAGGGTCCCAGGGGTTCAGTATCTTGTAAAAATATGGTTTCAGCCTTGGAGCACAAAGATGAATTATTAGCTAAACTGAACAAAGAAATTGACTTAGGTCGTATAATGGGTCCATTTGATGCCCCACCATTAAAAAATTTTCATTGCAGCCCAATAGGACTGTTACCCAAAAAACAGGGGGGTTGGAGGTTAATCACCAACTTATCTGCTCCTCATGGAAACAGTATTAACGATTTCATTAATCCTGAAATTTGCTCAGTTAATTATTCATCTTTTGATCAAGCTGTTAGCATGGTTCAAAAACTAGGTAAAAATGCACAATTAGGGAAAATGGATATTTCTAATGCATTCAGGTTGTTACCAATTAGACCCCAAGACTTCAGTCTTCTTGGTTTTAAGTTTCTTGATAAGTATTACATAGACAAATGTTTACCGATGGGTTGTGCCGTATCATGTGCTTTATTTGAAAAATTTTCCAGTTTTTTACAATGGGTGGTAGAGTATAACACCAACTTGAAAAATGTTCTTCATTACTTGGATGACTTTTTATTTGCTGGAGCTCATGGTACAAACAATTGCAAAATTTTGATGGATTCATTTCAAAATATCTGTAATGGGTTAGGTGTTCCTGTTTCAGAAGAAAAAACTGAAGGTCCAACAACATACATAGTATTCTTAGGTTTAGGTATAGACTCAGTTAATCAGACAATTTTCATTCCAAATGATAAAGTAGAATCTTTACAAAAAGAAATCCTGGAAATTCAGGGGAAATCTAAGATAACATTAAAGCAGCTTCAGTCTTTAGCTGGCTCATTAGCTTTTATTACTAAGGCCTTGCCAGCAGGTAGAGCATTCACATGTCGTTTATATGGGTTAATGTCTGGTGTTACTAAGCCACATCATTTTGTACGGCTTTCCAAAGAAATACATAGTGATCTTCAAATGTGGTTAACATTTCTTAATGATTTTAATGGTACTACAAGTTTTCCAGAATTGGAATGGGAATCTGACAAAAGTGTGCAATTTTATTCAGACAGCTCAGGCTCAGTAGGTTGTGGTGTGGTTTTTGGAACTTCCTGGTCCTATCTCTGTTGGCCACAGGAGTGGAACGTTGATATAAGAAAAGACATAACCTTTCTAGAGTTTGTTCCTATAGTTTTAGGATTTTACCTGTGGTCAGACAAATTGCAAAACAAGAAATTAATATTGCATGTTGACAATATAGCTTTGGTTGAAATCTTGAATCGCAAAACATCTAAGAATAAACGATTCATGATTTTGATGAGGGAATTAGTATTGCTTTCTTTGAAGTTTAATATTCAATTTAAAGCAGTTCATGTAAGAGGTTGTATAAATGAGATTGCAGATTCAGTTTCTCGATTGCAGTGGAACAGATTCAGGAAGTTGGCACCATGGGCAGATTGCCATCCTTATCAAGTACCTATTCCATTTTGGAACCTTTTAAAGGACATGTCAATCATTTAATTGAAGCTAGCCTCTCTGACAACACAAAAATTGCATATGACAAAGCCATAGTTGTTTTTAATGACTTCAGATCACAGTTTCAATTGCCTCCATTTTGGCCACCCCCTGTAGATCATATAATCAATTTTGTAGCATTTCTAGCATCAAAAAATCTTTCTCATTCTACCGCTAATGTATATTTATCAGCTCTGAGTCACAGTTTGCAAGTACATGGCCTAGACAATCCAGTCAAATCATTTATTGTGCAAAAAATGTTGACAGGTTTAAAAAGATCTAAGCCTTCAAAAGACATCAGAAGCCCGGTAACATATCAGCTTTTGCTAAAAATTTTGGATGTATTGCCAATGGTTACAAAATCAAAGTATGAGCACTTATTATTTGGGTCCACATTTGCAACTGCATTTTTTGGTCTTTTTAGAATAAGCGAAATAGCAGTAGCATAAAAAAAGAGTTTAAGAAATGTACTTCAGCTTTCAGATTTATAGTTAAGTAATGAAAATATCAAATTGAAGTTGCGTTTTTCGAAAACCGATCAGAATGGAAAAGGTTTAGTTATTACTATCAGCAAATCAGTTGAGTCTACAGTGTGTTTTAGTTTACTGGAAACTTTCTTGCAATTCAGATCTCAAGAGGATGGCCCTTTATTTTGTCAAATCAATGGTACACCCTTATCAACATACCAGTTTTCAAGTGTTTTGCACAAAGCATTAAGATTTTTAGGTATTGAAACAAACACTTTCAAAACACGCTCTTTTAGAATAGGGGCTGCTACACATATGTATTTGTCTGGCATATCTGAACATGAAATTCAAAGAAAGGGAAGATGGGTATCAGATGCATACAAGCTTTATCTCAGACCTGAATTGATTACATTTTAGATGTAAATGATACTATTAATAAGATGGTTACACATGACCATATTGATGTCATCTGGGTATCAAAATTAGAGTTGGGTTATGATTTTGTGCTGTTTTTCATAATTATGTAGACTGTTATGATTGCTTCATGTATTGTTTCTAAATCTTGTAGATTCAATCTGGATTGTGGGTTCATCCCTTATTAAAAGAGCAGAACAATTTGCATTGAATTCTCCAGAATTTGGCACAGACCTTTCTTTGACAGGGGTAAAAGTTTTGTGGAAGGGATTACCAGGGTTGAGTTTTTCCAAATTCAACGAGGTTATTTCGGATCTATACTCTACAAAGCCACATCCAAGGTTTCTTGTTATTCATGTAGGTGGTAATGACATTGCCAAACATAATAATCCTTTAAGAAGACAACAAAAATTTATGAAAACTGTTATCAACAAGTTGCGTTTGGTTATGCCTTTGACTTGCATTGTTTGGTCACATATTTTGCCCAGAGTATATTGGCGTCATTCATTTTCAAATGTTTCTGCAGAGAAATCAAGATCTAGGATTAATAGTTCTATTGCTAGCTTTGTTTTAAGGTCAAATGGTGCTTCAATTAAGTATCCTGATATCAGAATTGATCAAAGAAAACTCTTTCTCAATGATGGAGTTCACTTATCTCCCTTAGGTAATCAAATTTTCTTGTCAACAATGCAGGCTGCTCTTAGGCAATTCAGCTCTGGTAATAACTTTGTTTATCCATCAAAGTGACTGTGCATGAATTTTGGGAATAGGAACTGTTGTGGCTTTATGATGTGATGTGATTTGTGAATGATGAATGTTAACTGTGGTCAAAATTCGGCCGCTATGATGGCGGTTGGATTTCATTATGTTGGAAATCCAATTGGCGCAATTTTGACAAGTAACCATTTGCTGAAGGATAATGTTTTCTCCAGGTCCCCCAGCTATGATATGGTTTGTTTGATATTTGTGAATGCTATGCTGCCGAAAGCTTACCAGTTGTAAGATCGGCGCATAGGTTATGAACATGCCAGTTGCATGTTAAATGTGAATGTTGATTTGTATGAACATGCCAGTTGCATGTTAAATGTGAATGTTGATTTTGAATATAAAGCCATGACAGTTCCGCCAATACAATTTGTGTTATTCTTCCAGTTTCTATCAGGTACATTTATGGGGTGTTTGCATAAGGAAATTTTGAAGTTTTGATTATCAATCTTTATTAAACAGTTATTGTTAGTATTAGGAATTTCGAAATAATCAGATTTATCCCTACAAGATAAATAAAGTTATTGAGAATGACGTATATATTGCTTTCTATTGTGAAATTATAAATAGCTACTAAGTGTAACCCGTTTTCCGGAATTATACGGTTTTATCATTATGATTCTACGATTAATAATACATGAGTACTCATGAGCATGCGCCAGGTCTTTTCAACTTCCATCTTGTTTTTGAGCAGACGGAAAAATCCCCTCCCTTCCCTCCCTTAAATTTTATGGTTGGTTTGAATATTTTAAACGTAGTTCATGAATTATTTTGGTTCCCGTTTTCTGCGGTGTGTTTTCTTTCAATTTCAGAAATCGTAACGGCTTTTATGCTGATGAAGATTGCTATGGACGTTGCTGTGTGAATGTGACAATTTCAGAAATCGTCATGGCTTACATACTGATGAAGAATGCTATGGACTTTGCTGTTTAAACGTGATAATACTGACAGTTAGTGTTTGCGCAATTTTGACAAGTAACCATTTGCTGAGGGATACTGTTTTCTCCAGGTCCCCCAGCTATGATATGGTTTGTTTGATATTTGTGAATGCTATGCTGCCAAAAGCTTACCAGTTGTAAGATCGGCGCATAGGTTATGAACATGCCAGTTGCATGTTAAATGTGAATGTTGATTTGTATGAACATGCCAGTTGCATGTTAAATGTGAATGTTGATTTTGAATATAAAGCCATGACAGTTCCGCCAATACAATTTGTGTTATTCTTCCAGTTTCTATCAGGTACATTTATGGGGTGTTTGCATAAGGAAATTTTGAAGTTTTGATTATCAATCTTTATTAAACAGTTATTGTTAGTATTAGGAATTTCGAAATAACTACATATTGAGGACGATTATATTTTATGTTTAGACTAGTCACGTGATGCGGCAGTCACGCGATTTTAGCACATTGACTTAAAGTATTGATGTTACATATAAATATCACTAGTGCAAGGGCATAACCAAGTTTAATTTCCAAGTTTAGTATATAAATATTTTCAACACGCATTGTAGTTTCTAAAAAGTGCTGCGATCCTGTCTAAATTCTGCAGTTTCATTGTTAAAATTATACTTGTATGACCGAATGCTATATTTTTTGCTGGTCAGCGGCATGAAATATTGATATAATTAAATTGTTTTTTAAGATTTCATCAGGATTGCAGCACTTTTCAGATACCTTAATAGTTCTATATAGTTGAAATGTAAAAGCTTACTTTTATCCATAGAGTGTATGCCCTTGCATTAGATCGATTCATTAAGACCCCCCACATTACCCTCCAATGTACTTTCATACAAATATACGACAGTGTCAATACGTAATGTACAGCAAATATACTAATAAAATAGTGAAGAAGACATTAAATTCAAATCATTGGCCCATAGAATATCTGTAAATAATATATTATTTAATTAAAGAATACCTATTTTGTTGAGAAAATATTACTTGATCTGCCTCTCACTGCATACAAACTACGTCAAGTTGTAAGAAATGACGTCATATTGACAAGTGTATTGCGATCAGTGACTTGTATATAACTTGTTATGTGGGATTTAACGAACGACAAACAACACGCTGTAGGAAGTTTTTATGTAGTTTGATGATTTCTTACTGGTTAAATTAGCAGATAAACTCATTTTGTGGTATTTTAAAGAAATTTTGCATGACGTATATTGTGTATGATGTCATAGTCAAGTTTTCGCGTACAAATTAGGCTCCGCCTCCTTTTTGTAACCTTAACTGTGCTGCGAAACCATAAATTTTCTCAATTGTCCAAGTCTGATTCTGTGTCCCTACATTTGCATTTTGTTATTCTTAGTCATAAATTCAACTGCATTCTCAAATATTTTATGTTTTGAACGGATAATCATGTATTGAACAGCATGAACAATGAACAGTGTATATAAATTTAAAAATTTTGAAATTTACAAACTCTGAAAGAAGTAATGTTTGTGTTCAATCCTTCCTCGATTCTTGAAACAACCTTACACTATCCTGAAAAGGAAGTGTGGATCAAGTTGCCTTGTAAAGTTCTTGGAGTGTTCGACAAGAAAATTATGTTAAGAGAACTGGTGACTACATCGAAGTCAAGAATGACTTAGGTCTATTTGTACGAAAGCTTGTAAGTGATAGGAATCACGGGGAATCTGCCGGCGAATTATAAATTGCGTGACTATACAACTTTTCTTACCAAAATATTCACACAATGTAATTCCAGATGAAAAAGTATGAGAATTTTCTTGCTAATAGAATGACCTTTCTACCCTAGAAGACAACAAATCTATACGCGGTCACGAAGTAAAGAGCTACAATTCTTGAATATCAGAGATTTTTTATCCCCCCCCCCCCGCTTGAAAAGCAGGAGGATATAGAGTAATAGGTATGTCCGTCCGTCCGTCCGTCTTTTGCGCTTTAGGACACTCATCTCTTATCCGCAACTCCTCTCATATCACTGAATGAAATTAAATAAACTTTCACAGAATCTTTATTGCATATTGCCATTGTGACCTCCTATTTTACTTTTTGATCCAACACATATTTTGGGTTTCACATAGCAAAACATGGACACTGCCATTATTATATTCAAATAGGAGGCAGTGGGTATCATTTAGTGAGCTAATTGCTCACAGTGCCTCTACTTCATTTTGCATAAGGTTTGGGAAAACAAATAGACTTTTAACATTTAAACATACAGCTGTATATATGTTGTTCCTTTAGTGTTGACTGATTGATTGTATATTGTTTAACGCCGAGTGGGCATTTTTTTCAGCCATGTTTCGGCGGATTATCAGTTTAAATAATTGGTTTTTGAAGGATTTTGGTTTCTGTGGCGGCCCCTAATGAGCTGACTTTCGAACTCCAGAAAAACGATCTTTTACGTGCCAAGTGGGTTGTCATCCTTAACACGGAGCACCATTTTACTTGAGTGTTGAAAAAACCAAAATTCCGAAGACAGACTGAAACATATAACAAATAAAGCTGGAATAGAAGATGTTAAGGGATAATACTAAGTTCTTATAAGTGCTAAAATGCTATAACAAAGTATTCGATGAAACGGACAAGAATTTCTTCAGTTATATTTGATAGTGTGCGGAGGGATGTTGAGGTAGAAATGCAAGTTGATAAACACAGGATTCAGGAGGTACGTAAGGTGGACGGGGGGCTCAAAGGCTTTAAAACACGGTCAAATACGATGGGGGAAATTTTGAAACTCTTAAGCAAGTTTGCTTTAACTATTTCCAGAAAAAAATGAATCTTTTCAAGTATTTTTTGTTTGTTAATATAGACTAATCAATACACTTAACAAAACTTCTAACTGTTCACTTTATTTTAAAAACTGGTTTCACTAAAAATACAAAACATTGGCAAAATGACAATTGAGATAGAAAGGAGAGCTGTTTGAATGTTGATATCTGGACAATCTTTGCACCACGTTTTATTCATTTTTATTTTAGTGTTGAATTGTCTTTGATATTACTTTTAAAATTAACAACCTGTATCAAAACCCATTTAAACACATTTTTCTATAGACTGTGCTTCATTTTTCATCACTAGTTTATCACAATTTAAAAGTTTTAAACAAAATTTAAACAAACCGGAAGTGACCTTGATCTTCACTTGAGGCCAAAATTTCGCATCACACCATGTTAAAAGAGTGTTAAATTGTCCTGAAACAATCTTAGAAACATGAAAACAAAGTTAACAATTTTAATCGTACGAGAATTTTAAGAAATCGGTGCTCATGACTGTCTAATATCAGCGCAAGCAGTCTGAATTATCCTAAAAAAGGTGCACTTACGTGCTAGATACACACGTACCTTAGGATATTGGCCAAAAGGCATCTGTGTGATGATACACTGTCAAATTCTCGGATCTGAATCCCATTTAACACATTTGGGATTTTATAAGAAATATCACCCCCCCTTTTTTCCCACGCCATTTCAACGGTTTGGAAAGATCTAGTATTCAGGGGTACATGGTATCCAATTGTAATTACAGTCTTGTAGTAATTAGAGCGATTGGTGGTCTACTCCATAGAGATTTTTTTTGTGAGAATTTTCATTTTGAGGGTACTTCGTTTCTTCGACACTTTTCTTAAAAGTCTGACGAGATACTTGCATAAATTTTACGCAACATCCTACTCAAATATGCATCATTAAACTGGAATTAAAAAAAATAATTCATTGTTTGCATTTGCTCTTTAAAACTTCAAAAATGTTAGGTAAACACTTAGAAGTTTTGTTCAATGTAAACTATATAAATAAAAAACAAACTGTAATTTGTTCTCTGCAAAACGACTTTAAATTAAGCAGTTTGAGTATTTTGCGAAATTTGAGTGAATATAACGTCATTTTAAATTGCCATTTTGAGCTAATTAACACATTTTAAATTTAAACAACTACGCAGTTATGATAAGGCTGTCCGAAGGCTTAAAATGCCTTGAAAATCTACATTTTATTCTGAGCGAGATTTTGATTTTAATATGTAATCCTTGTTTGATATTGCAGTCAACTTGAGATAATAGTTTAGTCAGGTTTTATTTAACAGCATTTTTGTGATGTCACATGACTATGTTGATCACGTGACGGAGATTTATGATTTTCCTAATTGTTGTACAAAAATCGCTTCGGAACAAGTGCAAAACTAAAATATTGTGCAAAGTTTGTTACATAGATCAATTCATCGTGATCTCTAGTACATAGAAAGTGCTGGGGGCATGTTAAATTTTTACTCTGTTAGAAAATATTTTACGAGAAATTCAACTTACCAACATAAAAAGGGGTATTTTCCACTCTTTATCGCGATTTATACAAAAATGGATAAACTACACACAATCCCCCAGCAAAATTCAGTTAGAGGACATACTTCTCTTGTAGATTCACACAGAATATCTTCAATTTGTCCTTGTTTATCACTTGTGCCAGTCCAATATAAACACGCTACAAAAATTTTCCCTCTGTCTACGGATGTGTAAGGGGAGCGTATCAAACATTATTTTTGCTATTGTTTGAATTTGTGCATATCAGACAAGCAAAAAGAATAGGGATATATAAATTTCAAATTATAACAGCAAACTCGAGCTTAACAAACAATCCTTACACTTGAATTAAACAATAAGTCTCCAAAATAAATACACATGCCATGTTAAATTATGACAGTTTCCCCGTCATGTCAGCTCAATTATGCAGTAATTTGACGTCATGTTCTATTATGACGTCATATCTAGGAAGTTCAGCGAAGTTAGTACAGTTTGAACAGTTTGGTATTTTACGGGCAGCCTTATCCTAGCTGCGTAAATTTCCCAGTTTCAAGTGGTCATATCAGTATTCTATTGGAATTTTACATAGTTAATTGTACTCGCTCAGTAAGATATTCACAAATCCTTTCTCCTGTGTAAACGACATTAAGAAATAATTTCAAAAAATTAATATCCGCCATTTTGAATCGCCATTTTGACTTTTAACTTACAGCTGCATCATCATTCAATTGTTGAATAGTGAGATGTAGAAGAAAAAATACAAATCTGCAGTGAATGGATGTTTGCAAATGTAAAATCCTTAAAAAAGCAAAATATAGAAAAATAGACAAATAAATCAGAGAAAATTCGAATTAAGTGTATAAACGACCAAATTTTCTGAGTTAAACTAATAACGTTAGCATTCTTTTATCATTTTTATAGTTTTAATACACACAATAAGATATTCACACATTATTTCTCTTTTTTGAACGATATTGAGAGAAAATTAGAAAAAATTGATGTCCGCTATTTTAAATCGCCATTTTGACCTCTTTAATGCCATTTTCATGAAGGCCAGCATATTCTTTCGGATACAGCATACTCGAAATAGGTTAAAAAACTATAGTGGACCAAAAAATAATTATTTGCCGTTAGAAGTATTTATTTCTATAAATCGGACCAGACTAGAACCCAAACAAATCAAAATCACCAGTATGTTTTGATATTAATTAATCTACAAGGACTTTTCAACATTTGGTGAAAGAGCCCCTTTTCTTATCACAGAAATAATGTCTACTAGGTTGTCATCACAATACAAAAAAAAAGAAAAGAAAGAAACTGTACAGCTCTAGATCAATGAAATGAGGTCATATATATGTTATTCGATTAAGGATATGAGAAAATAGCAATCATCATCTGTACCTGCAGGGATTTAGGAATTATACAAACTGGTAACATGTGAATATTTAATTGGAAAAGAAGATGACCAATACCGTTATTTAATACCCTTAAAATTATAATCCTCCTTTATAAATTGGGCTGTATTTTGATCTGGGTAATTCTTTAAATATTTTGATACTTTTTGTAAGGGACATGATGATATGGGGTGTCAATTGTTACATTTTATGCAAATATACAATACCCACATGTCTGCCTGCTACAGAGGCCCTTCTAGTTAAGCCAAACCATTTCCTGATTGATACTTTCCCAATTAAAGATTTGGTCGCAATAGCCGAAGGCAATGGGTCTTGCATCCACATCAATGTTTGATTATTGGTTGAAGGATCCTCAATAGCTGTCATCTGACTGGACACAGGAGTGGGATTTGCTCTCTTTAGTAGCAGTACCATCCTTGATGTTGCATTCCACCTGTTTTGGGACATTTCTCATGAATATATAAACTTGACAAGTTAACAAATAAATCATTTACTTACCTATTCATATTGCATTAATGACTTTCAAACAACTCTGACATGAGTTAGATATGTCAGGAATTTATGCATAATTTATCATGTAACCATTTATCATAACTTCTTTGATATTCATAATAGAGTGCACAGCGAGCTAATAGACATACACATATGAAGGAAATTCGGATTTAAATCTGCATGTTGTTCAAAGGAATTTTTATCAATAATGTGCAAAAACTGACACTGTTCAAAGAACGTTTTATCAATCATCTCATGATGTGAAAATTCTAAACATCCTCTGGGGTGCATAGCATTATGGTGTCTTCGGTATAACAGCAATAACTTACTTAAAAAAAAAATAATAATACAATTTTCAATTTATATGACACAAAACTTCTGTACGTGACGTCATATTTTACTCACTTAACGGCTCAGGTACATCCGTTTTTGTGGAAAAATTCCGAGGTTTGAATTTCTATTCTGACGCCAGAGGAGAAAGACTTTATCTATTTTATTTAATTATTTACTTCAAATGTATTTGCATATACTGAACTTACCTAGCATAAACAGTAAACTCAATCCATTGTACTTAAATTGTATCATCATGATCAAAAGCAAATCTACCTAACAATATCTGGAAAGCGTATCGAGTTCTAAAAAACGGGCTGTTAAATAACTGCGCTCGCCCAATGGTTTCGCCGTCATACATATCTTTTGACTACAGAATTAGTAAGTTTTATACATTACATGAGCCAGCCATTTCTGCACATCACCATGTGTTTGCACAGCAGACGACAATCCATAAATATCGTTCTTTATAACATCAAAATAGTTTTCTTTGATATAAAAATTGTATCGATTGTATATGAAATTGCAATATCTTCAACAATTAACATTTCTTGACAGCCTATCCGTCGGATTTTTACCAATCTAAACTCTTGATGAATCTATGACTTCTTTCCTGTTGAACAACCTCGGCATAAAAGGAAGCCCAATTCCGATCTTAATTTTGAAGTCTGCATATCATACATCAAACCAGACTTCTTTTCTCTTAAAATAGATGCATCTATTTTATATTCTAAATAGATGCTATCATTTGATATTGGAAGAACCATGCACAATCTTAAGCTTGTTTCTTCACCTTGCCTCGAGCAATGAAGGCGCGCCCTAGCCAAACCTTGTAAAACACATATTTGGTATTTTTGTGCATAACATGTTCATTTCTAATGTCGTGAACATAGTATTTTGCCAGTTATTTGCATGAATTCAAAGGCTTTTAGAAGTTCGTCATCCAAATTCCAATAATCTAGTTTTGTCTTGAACGATCAAGGCTTTAATTTTCCCTGCATATTGCTTCATACAGACTTGAAAATGCTTACTATAAAAACACATTATTCGTGGGGGATTAAATTTCGTTTATTTCGTTGTAAACATATATCACTGTAATTAAATCCTACAAGGAATTTTATATCACTATATATTTAATAGGCTGCCTCTCAAAACAACGAAATAATATGCCCACGAAACTATTTTTGAAATCAACGAAATTTTATCCCTACGAAAATTTGTGCTTCTACTGTATATCAAATATGGAATTTTTAGATAATAAAACGCATATACAATGTACATCATTCAATTCAATTCATACAAAGGAAGATATTTTACAGAAAAAATAAACTTGTAAAACATATATTTAAGGAATTACTGTCTAGTTAGTATAATACATGTATGCCAGAGCATCAACAATAGTGGGAAACATGGGATAATTTGCGAAGCCCGTTATGCATTAATTATCCCATGTTTCCCACTATTAATGATGACCCTGGCATACTATACTAACTAGACAGTAATTCCTTATATTTCCATTTCATTGTGAAATAAAATTGTAGATTTAGACTTTAAAAATGTAGACATAGATTTAAATTACACGAGGACTCCCGACCATGCCAATTCCATTATTCTTCGGCCGATGACGTCAATCACAACGGCACCCGCACAAGGTTTTTATGCATATTTAGCTTCCTTAGCGTCAGACTCAAAGACAGATGCGCACGAGATTTGCATGCATATAAGGCCTTCTTAGCTCCTGACCTATTGTCCTGCCTAATTTACATTCCGGTAGAATTATCAAGAAATTAACTCCGCTAATTTTAAAAGAGTTATCACAGAGAGAAAAAATAGAAATGGAAATATAGTTGTGATAAATTGAAAACTTTAAAATTATTGACAGATTTTAACTCTGCAAAAAAGTCTATAATTTCACAGCCTATGCGCGTTTATTCTGTTTTATAAAAAAAGTGTTCCTTATTTCGATACATTTTGCAATAAGCATGATAAGTACCACCTCTAATAAAAACTGTAAGACAGAAAATATGCGTGATCGTTGAAGTTAACTTTACTTCATAATCAGAAAAGTGAACGTATAAACTAAAGAAAGTAAAGGAGAGAAAGTATGAAAATTATTTTTTGAATAATCGTAATTGTTGCAAAAATATTTCAATATACATGTAACATGTGTAATGCAAATTAATTTATACATTTATGCAGTGTATGAGAGTTGAAATATACTGTTATGCTTAAAAAGCGACCAGGAGAATGAAGTCCGAATTTCCACAAAATGTCACCGCTCTCAACGGAAAAATGACTCTCCGCATTCTTCAAATCTAGACGTATCGCCAGGATCCTTGGATTTGGCGCATTGTTCATGCACAGCTGGCTATGTTTTGTTTTTAAAAGTTGATGCATGGGATTTGCATTGAATATTCCGATATCTTTGCTATCGAAATTGTAAAATCAAACTCGACACTCTTTTTTTCAGAGCCAGTGGGGCATGCTCTCACATTATTGGCTTGCTGATGGCTCTTCAGCATTGGATTCTGATGGGTTTTAAAGCAGTCTATATGTATTTGTAATCTAATTTTTAAAGTTGCTTAATTTAAAGGTTTTTTTTTACCAGGGTACATTGTATTCTTAGGAAGTTTTATGTAAATGAGGAAGATGTTGACCATTTAAAGGCCTTAAAAGGGTTGCCAATCAGTTACTTGGTGTCAAATCCCATGAAGAATAAAATGACCCATTTGGGTGAAGTTGGAATAGGAAGTGGTCTAAGCACACATGTATGTCTTGTACTATAATTTAGATTACTTTTCAATAGCTCTCTCTCTTTCCCTGCAGAAGAAATATTTTAATACTGTAATTAAGTCAATCTTTAAATACTGTATCATATGTGATATACATGTAATTAAATTTCATCACATAACAATAATATTGCATGTATGCATATAAAAATGCATGTATAAAATAAATATACACTATATACTGGGGGTAATGCATTTAATCAAGAAAATACGCTGTTATGAAACGCAGGTTAAATAGTTAATGTTTATTTTTAAAAATTTAAAAGCTTTGACTTACGTTTTGTCTTTATTGCAAGGTAGAAAAAAATTTGAAAGCATAGCACAGATATACCATATTTGGTTAATCAAAGTAAATAAAGAGAGTTTGATTTTTCCAGATAAAATTTTAAAACGTTTGATTCTCTCAATTACTCTTTCAACGTGAACTCTATGTTTAGCTATTTTCTTGGTTAGTAAAGAATCACTCTTGGTCATTTGTTTTCCAATGGTTGCAAAGGGTGGTATGTTTAATTCCAGTCCACATTTCTTTACTTCCTCTTCTTCCCTCATCCAACAAATCTTTGAGCATGTCTTCAAACTTCGATCGAACAAAAATGTCCTTGTCGGATATACCACCACTAAATGACATAGAAGCAAATGTAACTGAACCCCTTGGATCACACACTACTAAATCTTTCATAGTACTGCAGCTTTTATAGTCACTGTAGGTTTGTGATTCGGCCTTAAGAGATGAATGGTTTGTTGATTTTTAGTTCTGTGCAGTCAAGAGTACCAAAAGTTGTCGGAAATTCTTCCTTAAATTTGGGTGTCATATTTTCTTTGATGACATTTCTGTGAGGCCAGATGGAAAGCTCTCCAAATCTTAAAAACATGTAATTGATCCAGTGCGTAAAAATAACACTTGTTGTCAGTTTAATAATTTTAAATCAAAAAGCCAAGTAAGAATAATGAAAATCATGTCTCAATTTCATAATTGTTAAAAATAATTCACTTTTGAAATTCAATGCCATGACTTCTTTTGATCTGTTTGATGGAAATTGTATTGGTATAACTTGATCATTTGGTACCAAAAAAATATACATGTATACTCCAAGAAACTGATCAGGTGTTAAACCTGTGTAATAGTTGAACTGTTTTGCATCACGAATGATGACATCAACATTAAATTCCTGTGAAAGTTCAGCTTGCAATTTTACATTCCTTTTTTTGCGCAAGTCTTCTGATAAAGTTGATCATATGCTCCATTTACAGTCTGAAGTTTAACAATAAGCATATTGGCATATGCGTAACTTCTGTTTAAATACTCAAAATAATTTATAACAACGTAAATTTGTATGCTACGATCAATATTAACAACATAATTAATTGAACATACCTTGGAGCAGACATAAGTGTTTTTTTGTTATCATGTCGACGTTAAGTTGTGTGTTGGGACGATCACGCCTTGATCCACCGTTGACATTTGTCAATATTTGTCTAAGGTTTAGAAAATGGGTTAAATGTCACCCCCTCATTCCGGGCCGGATACCGATTGTCACTGTTGCAAAGTCCGAATGCACATCTTCTAACCATAACAATAGTATAAATGTGTTGACCTACTGTACAGTAGGCCCTAATAGTTTTGATTGTCTAACCTTCCGCCACGCAACTTTTAGTGACGCTTACGCTACATCATACCTTTTATCTGATTGGTCAGGTCAGTTATCCCGGGAAAATTGGCGATTCGCGAATTGTTATGAAATGCATGCATTAAAATGAGAAGGCTTTTCTGATGGACTTGATTCAGAATCCAATATATCGCATATCGCTTTAAAAAATATCGTATCATATCGTATCGAAATTTTTGGCTCAATACACAGCCCTACTCACAGTACCCCAGAATTGGAAAGCCTGTTTTACAAGCAAGGGTGTGACTATGAAGAATATGGAACTCTGTGACCTGAGAAGAGAAACAAAGAATTAGACCCCAGAGATTGGATACAATGGACAATAGGGGACTGGAAGAAACCTGAAGTGAGAGAGGCTAGAGCGGCTTTAAAGAGAGAGTTCTTAATGTATATAGATTACTCAAGATTTGAAAAAAAGATTAAACTATTTTTAATTGTTTGTTATTCTTCATAAAAACAGGTGTTTTAAAAAAAAATATAGACTCATTTGATCATGAGTCTCCAGGAGATACAAGGGAATTATTAAACAGTGAGGTAGAAGCTATTGTACATCAGTGTAACTGTTTGACTGTGAAAGCTCATGGATTGAGTCAAAGTCTTGCGGAGAAATTCCCTCAAGCGAATGTGTATGCGACTTGCAGACTTATAGGGACTAGAAATTTAGCCGAAGAAGAAGATAGAGGAATTCCAGGAACTATTAGGGTGTTTACCTCACAAACACCTGTGGTCATTTTTAATGGGATTATGGCAG
The DNA here is from genome assembly GCF_032062105.1 of Saccostrea cuccullata. Lineage (NCBI taxonomy): Eukaryota > Metazoa > Mollusca > Bivalvia > Ostreida > Ostreidae > Saccostrea > Saccostrea cuccullata. Next base: position 176,887 of record NW_026924535.1, on the reverse strand, counting down.
AGCAAGTCACAGACCTAAACGAATCTCCACTTATCAGGACAACCCACAAAACAGAAAGCAATAGTCTCAGGCATGTTTGCAAAAAAGGGAAGTTTACCTTACCAGACTTATGCTTTTCCTTATCAAATAGGATGTGGTTTAGCCAAAGGAAAGTGGACTCGTTATAGACAGTAAATTGAACAATTTGTACAGACTTATGATAAATTTGTGTACATTCTTCATCATCATTAACTGTGTTTTCATGTGATATAAAATAAATTAAAAAAGACCTTTTATGAAGGAAGTATCATTCTCCAAAGTATATTTAAACGGGAGAAGGTCCACAGCAGTCCCCATGCACTCATAAGCAGATCTTGGGCAGTAGAAACACTAGGTAGTTTTCTTTCCCTGTGATATAATGTCAATATTTAATGGAAAATTCAAAAAATCGTCAGCACTTCGAGATAAAAACTTGCTATCTTTATGCAATTGATTTGCATCATCAGATTTTTTTTTACTTATCCATTTTTATCCATTTTAAAATATAAACATGTAAAAAAAAAACAGAATTAAAATCATATCTCATTGAAACTTTACATTAAATCTTGTTTTGTTTCTATGTTAGTTGATTCACTGTGTATTTCCAAAGGAAGACCAGCAGCCAGGCTTAACTTCATAGAGAATGGATTATAGATGGTTAGGATCAAAACATATCTTTCATGTTGAGGACTGTAGAAAATAAAACTTTGTTATTATGATAAAATACTACATAAACATGTTTAAATGTAATGAAAAATAATATTTCATTTATGGATACCTAACTTGTACTCTAATCAGTCATATTAAATGTCATTAGTTAAATGTATTTTTAAGACAGACTTATTTATTATCGACTTAAAGTGATGACAAGAATAGCAGGCCATACTTAAAGCACATGACAAAACATTATTTCAATTACGCAGAACTGGGTTTCTAATCATAGCTGACATTAAACATGTAGGTGAGCGATAACATAATCACAACAATAAACAATGTGTAAAAACTTTAAACAACCTACACCTTGGATTTGAAGCCTTTTTAACAAGAGTAAAAAATTGCCGAGATTCGCCATGGCGGTATAAACGCAGAAAAATTAAGTAGTACTTAAACACATTCAGTGTAAAGTGTTTATGACTTTAGCCAAAAAAATTTAAAAAAAATTATTAGGGGAGTTTACCAAAAAAATTATAAAGTAAGTTTACCCAAAAAAAAAAAAAAAAAAATTAAGAAAAATATTAAGTGTAATAAATAATTTAAGAAAAAATCATGATAAAAATATTCTTAGTTTTTTTTCAGGACTTGTGGCCTGGTGTTTTCTTGACACAATCGTTTCTTTGACTGTGAAAAAAGCATCTTTTCGAAAGATATGGGTGGCCGTGAAAACGCCCTTTTTCGTTTTCTTTTTAATTTTTTTTTTTTGATTTTTTCTGATTTTTGTTTTCAATTTGGGGTGTTCACTCCCTCTGTCGCTGTCTCTCCCTGTCAGCAATCTTTCTCAATGTTGATGGTAGAAGGGGTCTGGGCGGGACCAAGGGGCGTCTCCGTGGTAAACCCCTAAATCTACATAGTGGACAAGGGGCTCCAATGGCCACCAGTCTCTCTAAGCACTCCATGCAGCATGAGCGCCCCTACATCCCCTGCATATAAACGAGTTGTTGGTCTCCTCGGTCCAACAGACGGGGCGGCGGTCAAGGAGTTGCTCAGCTGCAGACATACCCCAGTTCGGAATTCTTGCGATAGGGTCCTGCTGCTATGACAGAAGAACAGATCAGCGCCATGGGCGACAATTTATTTTCAGATCACGGACGTCTGAGAAACCACCTTAAAAGCCAGTAAGCTTCCCGAGGCAAAATTTGAAATGTGCTTGTCAAATTGTATATTTTGACGGATTATCTATTGTGTGTTCATAATCGGATTAAATCATGATTCAGGTCTAAACAAGGTAAGTTTCCCTCATCTTTTGGTAGTATATTTGATTCATGACATTGCTTGGCGACTTAAAAATTCACCAGAAAAATCGAAGCATGGGGGGTGGAAAGCACTGACCTTGATAGCTAAAATGATAAGTTTAGCTTCATTACAGTGAGATAGAAAGAAAAGGAACTACTTATTAATTAGAAGATGGGACCGAGGGAAACAGGCTGATATAGTTTTTAGTTACAATCCATCATTCTAAAGGAAGAAATACAGTTGTCGTGGGTTAGTCTATACACACAGGACCTGGTTGTCGGTCATTTTTTTTCATATTCAATCATAAGATTATATAGAGCTAAATAGTAATTTTTTAAATAAGAACTTTTCACCTTTATTTTTAAGATCAAAAGAATGTTATGACAATAAAATCATCTTGTATACACTTTAGATTCAGCTGGCGGGTTGTGAGATGGTAAATTTTTAGAAAATAAATTCAAGATACCCCTCAAAAGTTTGAGAGAATGTAGGTGATTTTTTTTATGGGGAATGTTCAACCTTTATTTTTAGGATCAAAAGAATTTTGTACGAATAAATCATCTTGTACATCCTTTATCTTTAAGTGGCAAATGGAAAACAGTCAATTTTCCATAAAATTCAATAGGTAACACCTAAGGGTGTAGTGTGTGTATGAGTGAATATTCTAAAATCGGGGCTTTTAACCCTCTAATTTTAAAATGAACAGAATCTTAAGAGAATCATAGCATCTCGTACACCCTTTATTTGAAATGTTGTCAGCTTAAAACAATGGCAGAAATTCGAATAAAAACAAAGTACACATACACTGCTCACTTTAGACACTCAGAATTTCCATTTCCTTGGGATTTTAACCTCTAAATGTTAGATGAAAACAATCCCTAATGATGTTTTCACATTTTGCGTGTGTTTTATGAAACTTGCAACAGGAATTCTAATCATTTTCGTTCACTTTCACTGTTTCTTAGGAGAAATAAACAAACTGGAATTACATAGCAGACAATGTCAATGTAGAGTCATATGTAGTTCTTATACTGCGCATCATTTTAAGGATCTGCGGTAGCTCCATCGTTAGGGCGTCGGCCTTCAGATCCAGAGAGTACGAGTTCGATCACCCACGTGGAAGAATTTTTTATAATGATAAACAAAAAAAATGAAACAAATGAGTGTTTTTATTTTTTTTAATTTAAAAAAATAAGAGTACTCGGTGTTTCCATTACTTATTAACAATAACACACATAAACACACCCTCACACACACATAATACAAAAATACAATACATCACTTTAAATGTCTGAGTAAAATGGGTCCAAACAGTTTTTCAAATTGTTGAATTCTCCGCTGAAAACGAACTTGATCGGCTAATAAAATCCTCCAGTCACTTTTACTGTCTTCGGGTGGTAAATAAAACATTTCGTTCTCCTTCAGGTTAAAACTCACACTCTTGTGTCTTCCTTCATTTGCTGAATTAATTACAACTGAAAATTCTTGAAACCCATATGAATGGCTGTTTTCTCGATGGTCTGGATTTCCTGCATCAGTCTTTACACTTTGTGATGGTGATAAGGCCGGTACTGGCTAGGGAAAATCCCATACATTTTCTCCGGTAGACTGGTTTTCATTTTTTGACATAAATGAAATATAATGGCTAACCTGCCTAGTGTGGGTTTTCCCATCAGCAACATACATTGTACCCACAATGCATCTGTATCCTCGATGAACTTAGAGAAGAAATTAATGTCGTGATATGCAGAGTATTTTGATACATGTATCAGAGTTGACGTTTTCAACTTAAAACTTGACTTATTTATATCATGAATTCAATAGTCAGTGAAATATATTTCACGTTCATTAATTTTTTTAAAGATTTTAAACATCTTCATAACGTTTGGAAACTACACCCATAACCACTTGTCACTTACACTTTTTGCTATATCAGTGATGTATTCTCGAAAGTTGTAGCCATATTTGACATTAGCCAGAAATTCGTAAGTCTCCTCGCCTAATCTGTAGTGTTTTTTTTTCTTCTGGTTTATAAATATCCTCATTTATAGTATCACTGTCGATGTAATATTGTTAATTTCTTCAATATTAGGTAAAATGCTTTTGGGAAAAGTCTACAATAGTTTTATTAAAGTTCTTAACATATTACAATACAGGTTCAAGTGGGATTTCATTCATTTATTTAATCAGAACAATTTAAGAAAATTGAATTAGTAGCAATTTTTACCTTACAATTCCTTTGAATGTATTTATTTGAATTAGTTTTTTTTAGCAAAATTTTGGTGGCATCCCCATCCTCTGTATCCCCCCCCCTTTTTTTCTAAGCATATTCTCTTAGTCTCTTAATTTAGTATATATTCATTTATTGTCGATGTAGAAGGTTTGGATCTCCCATGTTACCGGCATCTATATCTGATCAAAGAGGGGTTGTGTTTTTCAGCTTGAACTTAAACATGTCTTTTTATTCGGAAATTTTTTGGCTTGTCTACTCACCTCCCTCCTTTTTATACACATTTTAAAATGTTCAGCGTGGGCTGGCTATCGGGGTACATCAGTATGATTAACCATGGATTAAAATTAAAATGGCATAATACATTTTAAATTATGTTATATATTTTTCAGGAAAAAAAGTTGCGCTTATAAGAACGGTAATAAGTACATTTGGATAGAGCTCTCGCTCCCTCTTTCTTTTTTTCTCTCTCTGAAAAAAATTTGTATATTGAATATACCTTTTAATTTTAAGACTTCTTAACATGTAAAATTTAAACATTTGTAAATTGTTTAGAAAACAAATATGCAGCAGCTTTAAGTGAGTCATGCATAGAATCGTTTTAATCGCTGTCTTGGCAATGTGCATGTCCAATGTCGCGTATATCAACATGAAGTTAAATACTTAAACAGAATTATGAATTGAATAAATTCACGTGATAAATAGTAATAATATCATATACCTTTTAAAAAAAATGTCCGCATCAAATTTCAAATTTTTGTTATACTTTGAAATCCAACTTTATTTCTAGTTCAGGAAATGCAGTCGACAAAAAATACTTACGTGTTTACAATTCCGCGACTTTGACGTCGTTTTCTGAGCATTGTGACGTCAAAAGATAAGGGCTCTTTTCTCGTGACGGCAGTCATTTGCATTTAAGGGAGCCGACTATAGTTTCCATTGCGCAATATTTCGCGCATCATAGTAAAATGACGCGTATTTTCTGTTTTAATGCAACTTTTTTTTGCTTAATTATTAAAATTAAACAAAATTAAGAAATTAGAGGTATAAAAATGTATTTACAATTTGATATAACTCATTTTTAACCGATTTTGTAATTGATAGGTTGGTTAACGTCGTGACAGTGTGTTTTAGACGTTATTATAATCTGTAGCTATTAAAGAAAGGGGTAATAAAAATATTATTAAGGAAAAAGTAATAAACATCCGCTCTTAAAATTTAAAACATAGAAATTTGAGAATATTTCCAATATTTTTATCATGTTTTCATGTGAATCCATTGTGTACGTCATATTTTGTAATACTCTAGAAAAATAGTAAAATGTGCTAATTTTTTGCATTTTGAGATGCCCCCTCTGGTAACAAGACGGTAGAATTTTGTGTTTTTCAATATATTGTATAATATAGTATTACTCATCAAATATTATAGTTTGAAAAAAAATGTCTATTGTAGTATTTGTATAATTTGCTTTAACCCTAACCCTGGTGAGTGCTAAAAATTGCCATTTTTCTATATAATCCTATAGTAAATGTACCTGTATTTTGAGACGGTCCCTCAAAGATATCGGGACGGTAGATTTTCCCCCAAACTTTGCTTGTACACTGAAGTTAATGTAAGTTATATATGGTGTAAAAATGAAGAGTTTCGTTATTGTAGTTTTCACACAATAAAACTATAGTCGGCCCCCTTAATGTTAAATAAACTAGAGGTACTGTGAGCGATGAGCTCACTAAATGATACCCCCCGCCTCCCATATGGTTATAACTGGTGAAAAAGTCCATGTTTTCCTGTGGCCGGGAAACTCAAAATATGTGTCGGATCAAAAAGTAAAATAGGAGGTGCACAATGGCAATATGTAATAAAGATTCTGTGAAAGTTTCATCAAATTTCATTCAGTGGTATTAGAGGAGTTGCGGATAAGAGATGGGTACCCCAAAGCGTAACAGACGGACGGACGGACGGACGGACGGACAGACGGACGGACGGACGGACGGACGTACAGACGGACGGACGGAATTAACGATTACTATATACCCTCCCACTTTTCAAGCGGGGGGTATAATTACTATATACCCTCCCACTTTTCAAGCGGGGGGTATAAAAATAAGAATGAAATTTCATTATGCATGATTCATGATTTCTTGGCTTTAAAATGCGTTAATTAGGATGTATGCAGTTGCCAAATTAACTATATGCATTAAACAGATAAATGTGTAAATTTTACAGATTAAAATGTAAAATATACACTTAAAAAGTGTCAAATTTAAATATTAAAGTGTAAAATTTCAAGATAAAAGTGTAAAATTTTTTTGATGATCGGCTGATATCTGTTGCCTATCACTCAACCCCCTGATGCCCTCAGATTCAACAGACACTCGACGCTTGCTTGGCCATTTATCGGCCAATCCTTCAAAGATGTATTAATGATGAGTTTCCGATGAGGAGCGATGTTGGCATCGGTTGAGACATCGTTGATTTTTAACTACAACTTATTTTCTACCTATGACCCCACCTATATTCGCCAAATGGTCTCAGTCACCGTCCAATTACTATAGGTGTCACGCCGGCAACCACGCCATTTATATCCAAAAACGCATCGGTTTATCATGTATACCCCATCGTAGATAATGTGACTGATACTTTAGAGGACGTTGTTATTGAGACAAACAAAAAAACTGTAGCGTTTTCTAAATGAACTTTAGGGCCTATTTACTGAGTATGAAAAAGACCAAAAGTGTAAAATATAACATAAATATTTGTGACACTTCATTTTTGGGACCTATTTTCTTTTGAATCAATTTGTAAGGGATATTTTAGAGACAAATACTTTAATTTGAGATAAATAATATAAATATAAAACCAGACTCTCTCAGTTATCACTTATATAATTTTTAATTTGCTCAGATGCAGGTAGCATTTTAGTTGATTTTTTACTCAGTCACAACAAATATACATTTTCTTTGTATTTATTAAAATTACACAGAATTCAAGTAGAAATAAAACTGACTTTCCTTCGTCTATGTAAACCGTACAATTATAAGGCAAATAATTTAAGGTTGATACGTATTCAACAAAAATTAGAACCAATCAGTAGTTGCGACATGTCGAAATCACTAAAGTGGCCCTTGTTTACTTGCGACATGATTATGTTGCGTACAGTTAGAATCAAGGTATATTTAGTTAATTCAAAACATATTTTATTGCAATCATAACAGTGCTTAAGGTTCACTAAATATTTAAATTACATTTTACACTTCCTCATCCCGGATGAAAAAAAAAATCAAGGTTGTAATAATTAAACCTCAGTTTATGTGGTTACTGAATTTCACACAGTTTCAAAGAACAGTTATAGTTAAGTATGTGAATGGACAAAGTCAAGGGTCACCATGTCGGTAGTCATGGCAATTTATAAATGCCATAGTGCCATGCAATAAATGTGCAATTTATCAAATTCGTTTCTCTTCTGTACTTCAGCTAGACGGACAGAGAGACAGACGCCAGGTAAATTAATCCATATGTACCGCTCTGCTCCACAGGCAACACAAAAATGACACACCTTCCGCAAATCCACCATACATAGCTGTTATCCTTTACACTCACAGGTTCAGTCTCAATTGGTATAATCTCAGTTTGTAGAATATAGCGGATAATTATGACCCGGAAAAAGCGAAAAAGAGACGAATGAAAAACATGATGTTAAAAATTCTCGTTTGGGTCCAAAATAAATACATTTTATTTGAAATAAATTCAACAAATATGCTACAGAAGAATGATAAGAAAATATACTCATTCTGCTTATAAAATCATGGGGGGATTCTTTCAGGAAAGTTCACGTAACAAAAATGTTAAAGTGTAGTTGACCCGGTCCCACTAGTGCTGTGTGAGGAGCTACCTCTGATAAGAGTAAGGCGAGTTTTATGAGGAAAACAGAGAGTCATCAGCTCTCTTCTGAATTTCCGTCCGCTTAAACAATACAAGAAGAAGTTGATGGAGGAATTGATGACGATTCCTAGTTTAGCGATTGAGAAAGCTTCGTCCACCATGCGGTAGTTTACCTAAAAATAGCAGCATACAATGAGGTGTAAATCCAGTGCATTCATAATATAGGATTAAACGTTCTTTTTCAGAATTTATCGATGTGTAAACTCATTCCTTTACAGCACTTTTATGTAAAGTTTGTGAGTTCAAATGCATGAGTTCACACATCATTAAGTTTTGGGGAAAAGTCGTTTAAGGTAATTACACCCTCCTACCATGTCAGAGGTTTTTGCAAAAACCTTTTTTTTAGTTTGAATTAATACCTGATAGATCAATATCGTTTTGAGGAATGCTTTTCAATAGGTGTACTGATTAATATTGTAATAAAGGATTTTATAAGTACATATTTCCTTTATTTAAATAATTATTCATTTTAAAAAAAAATGTTGACAAGGGCAATAACTCTTTCTCAGATCTCTTCATTCAGACTTTTTTTTTTGTACTTCTAATGTAAAAAAGTTTCCCTACATTCCTATTAAAAAAAATATCTTAAAAGGAGGAAGTATTTTTGACCATTCAGCATCAGAATTATGCATTTTTAACATTTTTTTTAAATTTTTTTTTATAATACTGTTTACAAAATATGTGTGATTTTTTGTTGACATATACTTCTGTTTATTTATATCTTCCATCTTATATAGTATGGCGACCTATACATTTTTTGCAAGAATTGAAAAATTTAAAGTAAATTAAATTCTGAAATAAATGAATTTTTAAAATTTGAACCATTAGAATTGAGAGGGTGAAAAGACCTTAATTCTTATAGTTCCAATTAAATTTTTAAACCATTTCTCTTTGAAGCCTCCATACAATCTGGGGAAATGAATCGTAAGCGAGATGAATGTCGATAAAGGTAAACTTAAATTGTCAGCGCGTTCAATGATATAAACTTATAAAAATTCCTCGGATAGTGTTCAAGTCAACAAATAAGTATATTCAAGTAAACTTTAATATAATTCGTCCTAGAACCGTCTTGATCATGTTAACATTGACGACAACGCTCCCAAAAGAAAGTAAAATCGACGGCGACGACACCCTTGATTTTCTGTAGTTTGTTCAAAGATGGAACAGAATATTAAATGTATGATAAAGCAAGCGTCTGAGACACACTTTTTTATCTTTTAAAACGCTACGGAGAACTGGTAGATTTGTTTACTGGCCTATTAGGAACGTCAAGAATGTAAAAAATAACACTTGCGATCTGACAGTGAAATGAACATAATACATCATCTTTTTAAAAAAAATCAATTTCTGTGATAATGATTTGGCTACATCAGACCTAAAGTAACTGTATGTTCTCCCCTTTTTAAGCGGTTAGCTTCGCTAACCGCTTTATGGCATGTGTCCGATTTTTATCGACACCGGAAACTTACATAAGGCGCTACCTATCGACAACGGAAACTTCAACAAAGCCTCTACCTAGTACCTATGATTTGTTTCTAACAAATATAACATATGTTAAATAAAATCAAGACTATCAAAACAACATAATCTTTCGGTTTTTTAAATTTTTTTTCTGATTTTGTTTATCAATGAAATAAATTTATAATTGTTGTATTTAAAAAAGTTTATGTATATGTATTGGTGTCGAGATTAAATTTCCGTGACATCAGCTGTTGGCGATCGGGCCCTGTGACGAAATTCGAAGTCAGCATGAAGTTTAGCTGATAACATTATCAACGCGTTAGATTTAAACTTTAGGAAGAAATGTATAGCGAGAAATATCATATTTGAACCCAATGCTACACGAAAACCAGTAGGCATTTCCGATTTATGTGTTAAATTGAAGCCTGAATCGAACAGGTGGTCAAAATGGCGTTGGACACCTTGTGTATTTATATATAGAGGGGGTAGAATGTTTCGATATTTGGCTAATTTAGAGACTTACTGATAAAAATTCAGGTGCCTGTGATTAATTATAAGGCACCCCTCATGAACAATAAATATTTGACCGAATTATGCTACTGGGCATAGGGAGGACGGGTTAATTACTGGCTAAAGGGGTTGAAGGTTATTACCGACTGCAAAACATCGGAGAATCTCTCGATCGAGTTTCATTTTCCAAAATATTAAGGCAACCCTTTAATTAACTTAAGTAATACTAGTACACGAAGAAAGCCTTTATATAAAAATACTGAATACATCTGTAAGTTGTACAGTTATGGATTACTTCCATAATGAAACGTTTGTTTTCTTCTCCTTTTTTTTCTCAATTGAAATTATTTGAAAGATGATAAAAGCTTTGTTTCCAGGGATAAATTCTGTACTCAGTCTAATTATTACAAACGATTTTAAACGATCACATTTTTATTTAAAAAAAAAAATGGGAGCCTGAAAATACTAAAATTAATTTTAAAAAATTGGAGAAAAAAATTTAATCGGCATTCGATCCTTTTCTTAAAATCAGCCGATATAAAATATGCACAGAAAAAAGAGGCATGAAATATCTTGACGATAAGCACAAATTGAAAATTATATCTAATGAATGATTATTTTTGAAAGTTTGCTAAATTCCTATGCAAGATATAAGTTGTAAAAATACTTTTTAAATTTGAATTTGTCCAATTCGTTAATTATCATTTTGAGCCTTTGAGAAGAAATAAAAATTAAAATACAGATGCTTACAGACATATTGATAGAAATTCGCATACATGTACTTGTTTTTACTAAAAAAAAAAAAAAAAAAACAAAAAACAATATATTGCTTATGCGACATATTGAAGAAAGTGACAATGATACCTAGGTAATTCTTGCAATGGACAATTAAATTGTTTGTTATACACGGACTTTTAGTGAACCTTTGAGTTTTTAAAATACTAGTATTGATGGATTAAACAACAACTTTCCTTTTCACACGTTTTTTTTTTTTTTTTTTTTTTTTTACAATATTTCATGAAAAATATTTGCCAAATACTCAGTATATGATCGTTTATACATATCGTGCAAGACTCTCTTTTTAAATAATTGTCATATACCATTTACTTATTCGAACATTTAATTGTATGAAAAGTCAATAATGTACATTTCTTAAAACTTTATTATCTTGTTTACTTGTCTTTCTTCCTGTGAGAGAAATAGTTCATAATATTAATAAACAGATGTACTCAGTATCTGTATCAAAATACAGAATGAACAATGATTGGTCTCAAAAGAAAAACGGATCCTTGAAAGTTCCAGTGCCTAGGAGAAGTAAGCATCCCCAATGACAGGTCACACCTGCTGACCCGCAGTGAGCCTACGAAACTGAAGCTCTCTGAAATTAATTCTCTGCTCGTCCATCCGTTTTTCTCAGATTAGCCAGCTAAAGATCTATTTACAGTACTCCAAATCAATTAATCTAAAGAATTTGAATTATCATTTTCTTTTCTTTTTGAGTTGTTTGCTATAGTAGCCTTAACAGTTACCTAATTTCAGAATCAATAGAGCGTAAACGCCAATCAAATTGGCAACATCAACATAATTTTTTTTCTCGTTCTAAGCACTTTTGGACGCCAACAATGGAGACAATTAGGGAGAAATTTTTGAAATTGAACTTCCTGTCTTTCAAACTGCAAATCTCAGGTTGATATTTTGAAACAAACATTTGTGACATCAGTCTGGGATGTTATTGGTTATACCATTTAGTTAAGTACTACAAAATTCAGTGTCTGCTTCTTCGCTGATGACACTGGAAAAAGATATGCATGCCTACTTTAATATCATGATTCAATGCATTTTTTGTTATTGTACACTGTACATATTCGATGAAAGCATGCTAACCGCTTTTCAGTACTTTCAGTACTTTGATTTATTATAAAACCTTGATGTTAAGGTGCAGAAAGTAGTTCTGATTGAAAAAATATACTTGTGTAAACTTTTTCTTGAATTCGTTCTAGTCCAATGAACACACTTGGAAAAGAAAATTAAGATTGAAACTATCGATGGATACACAAGTCCATACAAATCTAAGAGTATATCGTCTTTCCTTACGTTTTATGATTTCAGCAAGCCATGAATAAAAACAGCAGTATCTCGTATGGAAAATAAAGTTAGATGATATGTAATATGACACAAATTAAACCGTTTATTAATATTACTTACACTTTCTGGTTTCAGCATCCAGACACATTGAGTAAGACACTGGAATATGATTAGAAATAGGAAGGTGAAGGTCACCGATAATAAAAGACGTGTCAACTGGGCTTCAGCTCTTCTTGTCTTTTCATTTCCAAGTTTTGTTTTCTTGTTTGATTCAATAACCTTTCGTAAAATAAGGATATTGAAGGTAAAAACTGATAGCCAGGGCGCGAGTACCAGGAACATACAATGAACCCAAAACTCATAGTTCTTACTTCCTTCGCCTTTCCCAAACTCGGTAAAGGTAAATGCTTTACCTTCCATCGGTGGATATACTGGTTGAAATGTTTTAAAATGCGGAATATTAATTATGACGCAGAGAAGAAAAATGCTTCCTGCTCCTGCGCATACTCTTCGTTGGGAACAAAATTCCTAAAATGATTAATTAATATATATAGTTCATGGTATGCATCTTTGTCCTTAATCTGTTTGTATGTTGACAATACAGTTCTGTTTACGTACAGATCAATCTTAATGGTGGTTAAATTAAAAAAAATCATCTTTACCAAAAGTTCATTCCATTTTACCTGGATCTGATAATTACCTGGGATCGATGTGCCCAACAGACCTGTAGATATCTGTCCACTGTAACCCCAACAAGCATCCAGATACTCACGATCACGGACAGAAAGAAGAATGGGTAACCAAAGTAGGCAAAGAACTCGCCGTAAACTTTGTCTTTCAAAATACCGGAATGAATCTGACCAAGACTGTCACAAAGTACAAAGAACAGTAAAACGAAAAGATCTGCAATGGCTAAAAAAAATTAGATACGTCCCTGTAGACGAGCGCATCGTCTTCTTACTCCAAATGATGAGAGACAAAACATTTCCACCGATTCCAATGATGACAAAGATCAAAGCTACGACGGAGGAGGACACCCAGTGCATCTTTTTGGCGATGGCCATTGATTCGCTCTCTGTTGCATTTTCCATCTTTTTTTAAACTGCTTATGAATGTTTTTAAACCTCGTTAAATATAAAAAAAAAGATAACGCCAAGTTACGCACAGCAAAAGCTCAATGGGAATCCTCTGAATTTAACTTCATTAAACATGACTTTTGAATTCCTATTTAGGCGTGATAATAATGAAAAATTATTTTATTTTAAATTTAGTGTTTATTTAATCTCGTAAAATGAGACACTTTGTTGATGATTTTTTAAACTAAAATTATTGTCTTTTATTTCTATACTTTCATACATTCACATTATTACACACAAAGTAATGTTTTGCTCCTTAGACATTAATAAACAAAATAATTAAAAATTGCCCTAGAATAGAAAAGATTATAAAGAAATTGAAAACAACTTACCAACTAAAAACAAAGTAGGAAATTAAACCTAAAAACTACGTTTGTCCTTTTTATACTGACTGTGACGCGTTTGAAATTTACCTGTTCATGCATCATATATAAACAATCCGTTTTATAAACATTCTACTTCCCTGTTTAAAAATTAACGGCTTAGAATTATTAAGTGTTCCTCACGTTATTTTTTCTGAATTATAGCAAAAGGGCAAATAAAATCCTTGTCCCTTATAGCCCGATAGATAAGTTTTATCGGTCCCAAATTAAAAACCTCCACATGTCATATATATTTATCTCCCTGAAGAAAATAAGAAAACGTAATTCATCAGGATAATGACCAATTAGAGACAGTTTTTCAGTGATTTATTTGTCCTTCTGCTCACGAGGTATGGATAAGAGATCTAAAATACCTCATTTAAATAAAGCATAAACTAAATAAAGTGTTGTAAAAGTAACGAATTGTTAGAAATTTTTGCTATATCTAATTAATGTCTTACGATTTTTATACTTTATATACCACCAACCCTATGATAAATTAGAGTCAGGCCTTTTTCATGTAATTGACAGCTGCTTTTTCAATAAAAAAAAAAATCCTAAATTTACTCACCTTGTCGATGTTCATGTGCATTATTTTATCTAAAAAATATTCTGATTGAACACACAAATACTTTGAAGTTGATAAAAAGATGCCCGAATCTCTGATAGACAATATCTATATAGACTGTTTGAGACCAGGTCTTAGTGTTAACCCTAACCCAACAATCTAAAGGAATTCTAATTGGTACTAATTGTGCCGCATTAACAGTTCTACTTTTGCACTCATATGAAGCAGAAATTGTCCATAATCGTGAAAAAAGAACACTCATTTTGGTCTTCAATTCGACATTAAAATATACTGACCATGTACTATCATTTACCAAACATTATTTTCATTCTAATGTCGATATGTTATATCACAATGAACTTGAAAAAAAGCCACATCACAGTCGGACTCATCTGTTTCATATTAAGATATTTTACTTGAAAAAGACGCCAAGTTAATCAAACAACCAAGGTTTATGACAAACGGGGTGACTTTAACTTTTGAATGGTCAACTTCCCATACCTATGCAGTCATATACATGTATCTTTATCACCTGCATACAGGGTTAATATTGCTCAATTAATTCAATACGCAAGTGCTACATTATGAGGTCAATTATTGACAAACAAGCTAGTTGCTGAAACAAAAATATCCGCAATCTCCTTTAAAGTCATCATTTGGCAATTTCTATGGTTGATACGATGACTTTATCAGCAAATACAATTGATCATTGTCAAATGATAATGACGTCTTCATATTAATTGTTAGGCTATTTTATACACACTGAATTGAGGACAGATTTTTCTGTTATTTTCGAATTATGACAAGAAGCTCACACGGGTGTGACCGATTGACAGGGGATGCTCACTCCTCGATGGCACATGATCCCGACTCTAATCCTTTGGAGATCCGTGTTTGTTCTGCAAATATTTTGCATTGTTTCTTTGGAATTTTGAGGTTAAATACAGTTCGTTATCTCCATACTTTTCATCACTTTAATTTCCAATTACTTCTGTTTAATATAAGTCTTCAAATGTTTGTTTATCCCTCAACACAACAGTAATCCAACATACACAAGTGGACAGAAAATACAAAAGAATTGTTTTATGGCAAAATAAAATCATTTTGTACCTTAAATATCAATTAAAAAGATGAAACATTTCTACAGAAAAAAATTGAAATACTGTCCGAAAGAAAATTAATGCAAAAAATATTTTCTCTATATTTTGTCATATTCTTTTCTCCAATATCCCGACTATAATCAAAATCATGTTGCTGTTTAATAGGAGTTTAAAGTTCACTTCAAATAGGAGTAAGTCGGACTCATATAAAATATCATAATTTTGTATGAGAGTCATTCTATTTTTCTACGTCTCTAGTTTGTCAAACAACGATTGTGAACGTTAAAATTCAACGAGGAAAATGGTTTCTTTATTCTTCATCGAACAAATAATTTATGTTTATGACTCCTGATTATCAATGAACTGTAAGGTTCAGGTGGTTTTGTACTGAAGCTATGTTTCTAATAAGTCTGTTTAAAAATATTTCCTGGGTAAAGTCTTGTTTCTACATTATTTCTTCTTTGAAGAAACAAATTCCAGCTAATCGTTGTCAGGTGGAGACAAAAATATAAATGACTGAAGTTAAGATTAAAGATGGACACATATTTTGTCATTTTTACTTATTGGATTATCATGCGTAGACATTTGCCCAAAGGGCAACATTTTTCTTGTATTCTTCCGCAATCTTTTAAAACAGGGAAGATAAAATGCCTAAAAAGAACAGATGATGCATTTACACTTAGGACAAATTCAGGTTAAAGATAACAAGTTAAAGAATTAATAAAAGGGATATTTCTTTGTTTGATTGGCGTTTAATTTGTCAGTCATACGTTTTTTCGATAATTCGTTTTCCCTAATATAGAAAGCTTATGAATACAAGGATTTGGGCAACCTAGAATTTTGATTTTATTGATGTTTGATTGCATATTTTACTTATAAACTAATAACAGGATTACATGTATAATTTTTGATAGTATGTTATTTCAGCATCTTTCACTGAGAATTGATTATAACCAGAAGCCATGTGTTATATTTAAAATGACAGATATTTCTCTCCAGTATCATCTTAAATAGAAAACGTTATAATCTTTTAAGTCTATGCAGTTAATATTCTAAAATTATACCTGTTCTACAATTTCATTAAGATATAAAATGTTTGAAAAATATAAATACTTCGTAAAATTTTCGGACATACAACATCATTTTTTCTTAGCAAGAAAATGAGGGATGTTATTTCAGACCAAACCTTCTTAACACTAGTTATTAGATATATCAAATGTTTTTTTTTTTTTTATATTAGAATTAGTATCAAAACTACTCATTCAAAGATAATCACATCTTGATTTTATTGACGAGAATAAAGCTCAACATCAAAAAGACAATGTCTGTATTCGTTTTTGCTGACCATGTATCTTAAACTCCTTTATAAGTCTCGTACTCTTTAGGATTTGAAGTATTTCGGGGTACATATTGCAGATGTATAAACGCGTTATTAGATAATAAAATCAATATGGCATTTCTTTTATAACCAGTAGTGTTCAGATGAAAGTATTGTCCTAAAAGATTCAATCATATTTTTCCACTTATTGATAATAAGATTAGTGGACTGAGAACTCATTATATACAGCTCGGGTCCAACACAAAGTCATCTGTTGAAAAACTACAAACACGTATTAATATTTATATCTTTATTCTTATGATTATCCAAAATCTCCTTTCTCTCACTTGTTTAATTTTCAAAGCGTCTTATATTTGGAACAAAATCAATGCTCTATGAAGTTTTTTTTTTTCAAAGTGCGTTAAAAGTGTACTTGAACATTTTTGCAATAGATTACAAAACACACTTTTTAAAAAGTGGGTATAAAACAAAAATACTGAACATAGATTTAAATAATAGAGACCAGTAATTTGTTATGAATATTTCGAAAAAATTGTGAATTGATTTACCCTCATCAGGAAGGAGGAGAAGACGAATAGAAGGTCTTTTAGCCCAACTCAGTATCGATGGTAGCATTGTTAAAACATGCAGATGTATTTAAAAGGAGGCGTCTTCCATATATGTTGCAAAGAGTTAGTAATGTTCATTTGGTGAAACCGAAAGGCATACAGGTTTACTTTTCACACATCCATCTGTCTGTTTATTCGTTTATCCATTTGTCCGTTTATTCGTCTGTCTAGCTTTCCGTCCGTCAGTTAGATCATCTCTCAATCAGTCAGTCTGTCTCACAAAGATTTTTTTTTCAATTTTTTTTTTAAATAAAAGGGCTTCATATTTAGAGCTGATTTTTGTGCTTTGTTATACTTTCATAATTTTTAAGGAGTTTTAATTTTGTCAAATATTTAAAGGGAACTAGATAACAAGTGCTGGTAGGAGAGAAGGTGTTTCTTAGGCAATGCGCTAAGATATTTTGTAGAGATTTCACTTTACTCATATCTTAGTTCATTATGGTGAGTTCAATTCACTACAGAGCTGTAGTTATGGTTAGGGTTAGAGAAGTAAATATCTTTGTAATAATATGTATTAAATATTTTCAGCAATAATTTGATAAATGTATAACTGACTGAAACTTTCTTAAAATATCTGATTTAACTAATTAAATCGGCTTTTACGTGGTTGTTTAACCTGATGGAGAAAAAGAGATTTTTTTTATTAAGTCTTAATATATTTTAAATATTTATAATTTAATTTTGTTTATATTCTCGCCTCTCATTGGTTGATTTCCAAAAAGGAACGCAAAACATTTTGTATAATCCAGTTTGGTATGGGGACACGCCCCCTTGACGACCAGCTTAATCATCTTATCCATGCAATCCCCTCATTTCCAGTCCTCGGAATCCATGGTAAATTCAAGATTTAATAATTCTATCTTTAACTTCAAACACTTACTCGATCTTACCCGATGTAAACATACATCATGGCTGCTAGATCTATGTATCAGTTATTACCTCCCCTCGCTTCACATCACTTCCATTACTACGGTTGTATTATTGCGCGGTAGATTTGAACTCGTAAAAAGCAACAAAATTTTACATCCAAAGTTGTTTAATGTTTTTAAAATTAAATTATAAGGAATGACTGTAATTCTTGGCAATATCATCGAGTATAATCTGGTTTGGGTCAGTTTACGCTTTTTTATAATCCGCTTCGCGAATTATAAAGCGTAAACTGACCCAAACCAGATTATACTCGATAATTTGGCCAAGAATTACAGTCATTCCTTAAATATTTATATAAAATTCACGAACCCTGAGTAAAATAGATGCCAGAAAGTTTTATATTTTACGCGTTTTAAACTTATTAGCAAAGAAATCAAATAATGCCTTAATGACTTAGAGATAAAGCTGTAATCCAACATCATTTAGTAATCTGAGAAAGGTACTATCATTAATTTCAGTTAAGTGTGAAGTTTTGCATTATTTCACAACCTATGATGACAGCTGTGTTCAAGGTAAATAGTACACGCCTCCTAACGGCAAGATTTACGACTGTAAGTTTCTTCTTATCCATGATAGGTTGATCGTTCAACAGACTATTTCATGTCAATGATGATCATATGAGATGACAATCACACAGCGGAGGCTGAATTGCTTACGCTGGATGTATCTGTCGAAAAAGATCATGACGTAATGCGAAACTTCACACTTAACTGAAATTACTAATAACTAAAGATTTTATATTTTATAACTATATGCATATTAAATGTAACCTCTTGCGAGTAATAATGAATAGTTAACTATAGGTTTGCGAGAAATAATGAAGAGTGAACTATAGGTTTACAATATTTTACATATGAATAAAGGGGAAAAAATGAAAATATTGTATGAAAGGTTCAATCAAGGAATCAAAATATTTAATATGCATATACAGTGGAAAACATACGAAAAGATCAATGAGATGAGTAAAAGAGGTAAACAAAATGATTTAATGTTACAAAACATCCTAACATTGTAAATTGAATAATGATGTTTGATTTAACAGTAAAAGATCAACAACAATTCAGATATCCAAATTTTAAAAAAATGTAAACCTTAAAAAGTATATAAACAGGCAAAAAATAAACAAATTTTCATTGCTATTTAAAAGTAATAAAACAACCTTAAGCATGTAGTTAACAATTACCTTCTTTTTAAAAAAAAAAACTTTGTAAAAAGAATTACATGTATACGCATGTCGGTAGATGGAGAAAGTACGTTTCTCTTGAATAGGAACCGAAGTGTCACTTGAAGATCAGGAAGATTCTTTGTGAGAAGGTGCGAGATTGGAAATAATTTTCTTGATAACCTAAGAATTAAAGCAATATCAATATACCCGGGAAATGAAAATGAAATAAAGATTAGTTCCACTTCCAATTAATATATTTTGGACTTGACAAGTAATACTAAGGTGGGGTTTATATCAACTTGTAATACTGACATAAAATTTTAAAATGAAAAACAACAAAAATAAAACCGAGGTTATATTTGCGGTATTCCGTTTTGTTCTAAATTCGACACAGATATTTTAACATACAGTTTAAATAACAAAGAGTGGGGATGATTACTTGCATTTTGCAATCAATAAAATTGTGAATATAACATTTCGACTTCCTGTTTTCAAATTTTATGCCAATATGAGGATCACAGCATTCCTTTCTTCTAAATGCCGTACTATTGATTTTCAAAATACATGTTGTTGTTTTTTTTTTATTTTGAAAATGTACTGTAGATCACTAAATTTTCGCAAGATACTCATTGACTCTATCTTGATTAGTGAGACAAAATTTCCACGAATTCTGGTTATTACTCTATATAATCTTAAGGAATACTATTATGCGCGCGAATTTAATTTTCGCAAGCATACTGTCTCGCGTAATTACGCGAAAATAAAGTTCCCGCGAATAAAAAGTGATTTACAGTACCATTTCCTTTAATTAATAAAAAAAAATCCTTTAAAATGTTTCTAATGGACATGCGCATAAATGATTGTCAAATCCCTTACACGTACAGAATAAAGGGCATGCACAGAAAAATCCTTAAACTTGTCCTCCTCACATTTTTATATCCAAACGCCAATAATTATACCTTGATACCTGTCCATTTTACAATCAATACTTGATCAATCATTGAGAAAAAAAGTTTTATCTAAAAAATAAAATCATATGCAATCTCGGCAATGGTGGGATTAGTATGCTGCTGTAAAATGAAACATGGTAAATGTATATTTCCCAATAAACAAATTCTATATGCACAGATACAATTAATTATAAAAGAAAAAGTGGGGAAGAGGGTGGACGACTCCCAGCTTATTCACTAGCATGCTTTGTGTAAGCTCAATTTTAAAACCGAGATGGGCTACCGAATGGATAATCGAAAATCACCATAAATTTACCGCATCAGCATTTCGGAAACTCTACCTTTTTTATGATTCATTCTGATATCAATTTTAATCTATAATTATGTCGTTCCGAACGAAGACGGGGACGACATATTGCGACTGTACGCATGTTTTTGTTGTCCAGGCGGTTTCTCGGAGATGGCTGAGACAATCTTCCTGAAACTTTCCTTAAAGGAGGATCGCTGGTTGTAGTTGTGCCATGTGGTCATTCAGGTTCAAAATGGCTACCGTTGCCATGGAATTTTGTCCGCGAGTGTTCTCTCTGGTCCCTTGAATATTCTTCATGAAACTTTACTGATTTATTGATTACCGGATAGAATCTGTCACTGTGCGTGTTGCATCTAAAAATTGCAAATTGTCAATAGTTTGGAAACAGGGGAAAAGTGAAAATTCTTTAACTTTGATTTTTAAATCAAAGTACTGAAAATACTGATAGGAGTTAATGGTTTTTCTAAGCTTAGCTATTGGGTCCCAGTTTTATTGATGAGAAAAAATGAAAGTTTTGTCCAGTTCGGGGCGACATAAGCTATTGCTTGCAATAGCAGACTTTCTAGTTTGTTTTTATTTTTGGTCAACGTTTTTATACACTTCCTGAGCTTTTATTTCTATTTCACAAAGTTCCTCTTATCTTCAAGCAATAATTTAAAATCAGGTTATTTTACGGGAGGGGGGGTATCTAAAAATATTTAGATGTTATATACATAATAAACACGATTAAATACTTGAAATCACATAATTCACAGTAACGACAATCAGCTTTGCTTTGTAAATAAAAAGTTTAGATAGTAAAGCGGAAAAATTCCAAATGCTCTGGACAAAGATTTTTCATTTCGATATTGTGGAGATTTTCCCCGATTCTTGGTACTTTTTTCTTATGCTGATCTTAAAATCAGAACCAGATGACGATTTGACGCTTGTTCCCGGTGATTTCGAATTTCTACATCCAAATAATTCTTCAAGACCATTTCTAAACATACTGGACGTCAAAACGTAGAGAAAGAAGTTGATGGCATAATTCAACTGTTCGAGAATCTGAGACACTTCTTTAAAAACCAGAAAGCCCAGGGCATTTGAACCAAATGCATTCAACCTAAGGAAAAAGGCGCTCATGTGTAGAGCTGTTACAGGCGAGATTAAAAGAATGTAGGCAACCATCACCCCAACCAACATGACAGTGGTTCTGTTGGTGTCTTGAGAGGCAGTCTTCCTTCTGACTGATTTCCCCATCATTGACTTCCGCTTTCGACCTTGACGTGAGAGCTTAATTGAAATAAGCGGAGTCATTGTGACAAGAAAGCACATAGGAATGAGGGAATAAATGGATAAACCACCTAACAAAAATGTACCAAACCGACTGACTTCATACGGATCAGATTTGTCATAAACGTCAGGGTGACAAATGTTGTTTTTGGTAATCTGAGAAGCATAGCTCCAAATGGAAGTGTACGTTAATATGAAGACATAAACTAGAACTATCAGAGCAACAGCTACACGCTTCGTGCAAATTATCTTAGCTTTAAGGGGGAACCAAACAGCTACGAACCTCTCCCAGCATATAAAGACGAGAAACCACGATGAAGACATTTTTGCTGTCTTGAAAATAACGAAAAATGCTTTGCAGCCAATGCTTGACAACGCTCTAAGATCAGTGCCGAGGTACATCAGGACAAAGTTCTTATTAAGTGGCTGTGTCAGGAGGAGCACGGAGTCAGACAGAGCCAGGGCGATCAGGAAGAGTCGCGAGGTCAGGTGGCTGTATCTCTTTGTCTGCATTATGATGACGGTCAGCGTGTTTCCGGTCAAACCCAAAACAAGTAACAAAGGCAGCAGGACGTAATTGGTGTAAGACAGGATCTCCATCGCCTTCTTCAGTGTTTGTGTAGCCGCTACGTCAGTAGAATTATCACAGAGAACGCTGCAATTCTCAGTCAAATCCATCTCTGTTGTGTTATTAAGTGATAGCGCCATTTCTGGAAATAAAATAAGGTTTGAAATTACAGAGTAAAATCATTTTATTCTTTCTTGATAAAAGCTTTTAGCTAACAAATTAACAAAATAAATATGACCATTTATTTTTGTACTTTCTCTCAGATTTTAAAAAAATCTTTAAAAATTGATTAAAGAAATGATGATGTAGAGGTGACAAATGCTTTCATATTACAATGTACGTACTAGAATTCCTAAACACGATTTTTTCACTTATCAGGCGTGCAGTTATTCTTGGATGCAGTTCATCAAATTGTTTTATATGCACATGTAGTACTTCTTCGACACAAAAATGTTTGTACCCAATTGCAAAATACATGTATATAGTTTTGCAATGAATTCATAGAAAAGAAAATTACATTCATTTCATTATGTTAAATTGAAATAGAAACTTTGATACAGGCTTCATTACCAAAAAATGTAAATTATTTCATACTTACACAAATTAACTTTATTTGATCTTTATATGTATTCAAAAAGCAGTACGTATTTTTCATATGCGTAAGGAAATTTTGAGACAGCATGTGTATCAAGAAAAAGTAATTGGGGATAATGTGTGATTAATTTGATTTATAAAATCATTAGACTTCATTAAATGATGCTTGTTCTGCGTTGCTTCCTTTCTATTAAAGAAATTTGCTAGATGACTTTCGACAAACTACACGGACGTAAAGATATCAACTGAAGGATATCATTAAGAATGAAAATATCAGAATGTTGGCTCAAACCAATCCTTTACTCTGAATCTTATTTAATCGAGTATTTATTTTGCTGTTTTATTTGTTAAATTGCTTGATCAGCTGAATAATTAAAAAAAGAAGACTTTAATGGAATAGCAACTCGGAGAACATTTAGTCTGAATAATTGACATTTATTGACTGGGTTCAAAAGCAACCATATTTTCTGTTTCATGGTAAGGTAAATGGAATTTTACCTATCTTTTCGTTCTTTTCGTTTTTTGTCATAAGATTTCATATTGTACACATGAGCTGTGTACATGAAATTAAGATAAAAAAGTGTTGCTTCATTTAATCTAATTTGATCATATTGTAACTATTTAAAGTCCTGTCAATTGATTTACATTGTCACTAAATTTCGATTTGATTACAATATTTCTTGTTATCTTCACTTTTTTTTCATTTTGAAGGAACGAATAACCATAAACTTTCTTCATACAAAGGTAGGCAAATTAAGCCTACATGATTGACCCGAATTTCAAATTTGACGATTTCGGCGATGCAAAATCACAAGAAAAAACTTCATAGCCGTCCAACATCTTCTTGTTCAAATACGAATACTGTAAAATAACATATTTTGGAGGGGTCAAATTTTCGTGTATTGAGGAAAATATATTGGTTCATGGGGATTTAATTTCGTGGTTGATGAATTGTTCAGTAGTAATATATGTGAAAAAAATGCATTTTGTGGTGAACATAAATTCATGTATCTCTTATATCTTGAAAAGCACGAAAAGTAAAACCCCTGCGAAAATCAGCGATTTCACCATAACTGGGATAACATTTATTTTAATTGATTAACTAATTTTCATTTTACATTAACATTATATTCAATAAAAGACACTCCTGTCTAGATCAATTACCAAGGAAGTTTCACACATTTTTTGCATTAAGCAACTGGATTTTTTTTTTCAGAAATTCTTTGATTTGCTTGTTTGTTATCCACGCCCCTTTAGAAAATATTTCACTCCTACGAAGACTCAACCATTTCCGTTCAAGGGTTCCAAATGTAGAGCTGTACTCGGGACATACGGAATTTGAGCAATTTTTTTGCCAGCACCTCCTGCGACACGGGACCTCGGTTTAAACTATCTCATCCGATTGACCTCCAAGTCCTACAGTGGGATTCCAACCCGCGAGGGATTCCAACCCGCGAGGTAAGAATTTACTTCTCACACTCTGGGACACTACAGCATTGGCTTTGACCACTGCGCCATCTGGACGAATTCAATAATTTACCCCATTTCAATTTTTTTTCATGCTCACAAAAAATTGATAATAAATTCCTGATCTAAATTATGAATAAAATCTATACATGTATATATATATGTATAAAAGAACCGCAAATACACACATTAACCTGACAGTCTAATTTCTTTGAATCAGAACTGTCAAAGATAAACCAGTATATTCGCCAGTACGTATCATCTCAAACTTAAATATAAAGTCCTATGAACAGGTAGGTAGGTACTGGCACGGAAATGATCACGGCTCAAAGGTTGTAAGTGCTAAGTACGTATCTAAATTCACGGCATTTCATACACTGAATGCGCCTCAAAATTAATAAAGGGATCAAGATAATATAATGAAATCACCAGGAATTAACAATTTGCAATAAAGAAAAACATTGCTTTCAAATGTTTCTAATGAGAGACATCAAAAACATCAAGCTTTAAAAGGATGTTGGCAAACGAAGAATGATGGATCTGGTTTTTGACTTTTAAGAAATTCATACCTTGTATTCTCTTTAGTATTCTATTTATGTTATAGAAACATAAATAATTCTGAGACATATTTAAAGACTTGATGTTTCATCTATATGAGCTTTATGTAATTCTTTTTTTTTTTTAAATTATTTGCATATTACTTGCATATATGTATAGTATGTATGAAAAATATAATTGACGATCATTATGTACATGATCTGCCGTTTTAGTCATTAACTATTTACATCTAATGAATATTATCTGTATTTCTGATGCAAACCACGGTCTTTTTTCAATCAGTAAGCGCATCTCTATATATTACCTGAAAATAAACTCTTCCATCAATAAAATTTACAAAACAGACTTATCAATGATACAGTATTAATTAAGTAAACATACTAATTTTACTTCCCTTGCACTCCTACCCAAATAAAGTGCTTAGAAGATAATAGAAAATATCACCTCAGGAACTTATTGTTTGTTCCATGTTAACGTATTGTTTGAGGTTATCATGAGATCGATCCCTGTTTGTAATCTTTTCCGTTCTTTAAAGCAATATAAGCTCTATCTTATAGACTTTTATTTTGCTGGTAAAATGTGCTATTATGATAAATTTGAATTTAATTTAAACCCTTATGATAAGCCCAAAATAAAGTTTAAAAATGTTTCAGAAGAAATAATTCTGTACAATTGAACATACTGATTTATATAAGAAATTATTATTGTACAGGACGACAATAATTCAATTTTGCTTCAATCAAAGCTAATAAAAAAATTTCCATCGCCAATATGAACAACAGAAATTTATAAATGATTCATTTTTCTGTCATTAAATTAGTTAATCACAAATTTGCAATAAAAATTTCCGATGTCAAACATGCAGCTCCTATTGCTTTAAAGCAAAATAAATATAGAGTACGGTAATTAAAATACATTTATAGTTAACCCGCCTTCAGAGAATTACGCCTGCCATCTGCAATGTTGCTTGTGGATCCGTACCATTTAGATCAGTTGCGCATTTCCAAAACTTAATTATTTTATGTCGCTGTCGGTGTAAACATTCGAGCGTTCTTAAATATGTTTACTAATCACGAAACGAGACACTTAAATCGAATAATCAGCCAAAAAATAATTTACAGTCTTATTTTTTACGTATCTAAGGTTTGACACAATGAAATGCAAACAAATTCTGATGAATACTTCGACCTTCACAAAGTAGGAATTATTATTATTATTATTAAATCATATGTAGATTCTTTTTTTCAAACTCACTCCTACGTAAAAGACTTTTTATATGTGTCATGATAATATCAGATAAGATAAACCCAGATCATTTTATTACTCCTAATTTTCGATGATACTGTCCCAGGATCATGAAATAACTTAAGCTTAATTCAAAATCTTTACTTATTGTACTTAAATTTTTTAGAAGGTAAGAAGACAAAATTAAAAAAATTTCAATAATGTTTAGCAAAAGTGTTTCAATAATTAATAAACAATTAACATGCAATGAAAAATTTGTCTTAGGTCAAAGTCTGCTTCATGATCCTAGGGCACGATCAGTTAGGTTAGGAATGTTTTCTGGCATTATTTAATTGCAATTCCTACAATCTTTAAGCGAAAATGTTAAATATTGTGACTTTCGTAATCTATCACCTATCCTTTTACTTTGATTTACTCATTCATTTGTAAAAAAAAAAATATAAGAATATTTCAAAAGAAATGCAGCATTAAACTTTAAAGAGGACACTGATAAGGTTTCTTCAATTCTTCAAAGGATGATAAATAATAAAGTTAATGCCAGTGTCTCATGAATTATGGAGAGGGATTTTTCTTTGTTAGGACTCTCTCCATAATTGATTACCAATATCGCCTTTTGATCTTGTGAAATAAAAAAAATCAAAACTGAGCTATATTGAGGATTTTTTTTTTAAATTATAAACGGATATTTCTTACCTCTACTTTCCTTGCCGTTATTTTACGGTAGTGGCCTTTTAAAACTGGTGCATGCAACCTAAGGTATTTTCAGAGTTGTATCAGTCTGGTGGAATTTAGAAATAATCTTCTTATGACTAAATAAAATGTCTTAATAAGCCATCAGAGGTAATGAAGCTGGTGCTGTGGGCTCGCTTTCAGACAGGAAATCCAATTACTGCGGTACCCTGATTCCAGTTGAGAGATTCATCTCAGATCGAACAGGTGGGCTGCTTTTATAGGGATCGAGTATTCAATCCTGTTATTAAACCAATGAACGTCTCTTTTATAACGAACATTTTATAATCCATTAATAATATTATTAATCAATCAGTTATCAACTAATGAACTAATATTAAGTCAAAATAGTGTTTCCTGTGACCATTTAGTAATGATGAATATGAATCTCAGTTAACAGGATAATCTTTGAAATAATGTTAGTATGCTTCTCTTGACTAGAGGTTTGGTGTTTTTGTCTTGTTGCATATCGTAATTGTTCACTTATCAGACGTGTATTTATTTTACATAAATAAGGACACCAATCCCATATATACATGCATTACAGTGTTTAAAAAAAAATAAGTTACCAATTCCTTTTTTTAAAATAAAGTATGCAAGTAACACCGTGATTCATGTCTTCTTTGGTTTAGTCAATCCCTGATTATGGTGTCTTTAGATTTGTGTCTTCAACTCATAGAAAATTGTAGATTTTTAGTAGCATCTAACGATTTCATATTTTTTCCTTGTTTCTTTTAATTTTTTTGGCCATTTCTTTATGTAAAATTTAGATAATTATATAAAAAAAATTGATAATAAAACTTTCTAGGTATATTTTATGTTAGTAGAAGAAGAGTAAACCGTCGGTAAACAACAATTTCCTTCACATGTCATAGAAACAACTTTTGCATACATGCTAAAAATTTCAGCATAGTAAATCAAAATTCAAAGCTAGCAGTAAGAAAGTAAATACTTGAAAATTATTCTCATTTTCTGTCCATCTGTCCATCTGTTTAACCCATTGAATGGTTTGAGATTCTAGTAATGAATAAAAAATTATGAAACAAACATTATTAGTATAATATTTACATTCAGTGTAATTTTCCTTATGAAATCCATTAGAAATCCACGACGTTCAAATTTCTATAACACACGCGAAACCTTGTCACCGCGCGCTAGAATACACAGTCGGAACTATATGCATTTTCAATACTCTATTGGAACACCAAAATGTAAAATGTTTTATTTCAATCTAATGCAAAAGTATCAACCTGAAAATAAACGTTAACATTAACGTAATATACATTTCAAATTAATTTGTCACTTTTTTCCTCGCAATGTTTGTTTGCGTTTTTTAACTTTGCAGCGTCATTTAACGTCATTTGACGTCACAATCAGCTCTTACATTTATTAACCACGGCAGTTTTGAAGGGCAATAAATTCACATTTGAGATTAACGATATAAGCAATTACGAAGAAGGAAAATAAGAGAATGCAAATATAAGCTAACGCGTGTTATTCAATTTGTCGGCACGGCCAGGTGTGTTATAGGACGGAGACATCCAAAAATATGAATTCAATACTTAAATGAATGTGGGCAAAAGTTTGTTAGGTGAATACATTCCTTTTCAATGTGTCTGACGTTATGTTTTGTTGTATTTACACTCAAAGTCTACACGTAACTCCAATTAGTCAAGTAATGATTGTATTTGTAACGAAAGTGCGAAAGATGAAAGATACGGTGAATACTACTTTACATGAGAAAGTTTCAGAGAATCGTATTTCTTATTTCTTTTTCTCATTTATTTTATTCAGTAATTGAATGTTTTTTTAATTTCGTATTTACATTTTGATGGTTTGGAGATGGTAATTTCACATCAATTAAATGCAAATTATGATAAATTGGATATATATATCTTCTAAAACTTTAAAGATAATACGAGGGTTGTCCCCCCAAAAAATGCGAACATTTTCAATATCTCAATATCTTTTGTTTCACTTAGAATATAACAAATTAGACCAATCTCAAACCTCCTCAACTAGAGATAAACCTGTTTCCCTGGTACTAATAGGTTTTTTTCTCATCGATAGCATCTCCTTTCCCTATGTTCAGGAGTCATATACCACCCAACCATTGCTAAAATATGGTGGTTTCTAGCAGTTTCTAACAAATTCATATCTATTTTCTTTGCTTCTTTAAAACTTTCTGATAATTTGGTGCTCCGTATTTCCCAACGTCATCATTTTTGACAATAATATCAATTGTTTTGACACATATATTCATTTAAATTATTTGTCATTAATAATGTTAAGTAAATTAATTTTTAAACATGAATACACCAAATTATAGATACTTTTTGTAGATAACTTTCGTGACATTATATTTCTGTATATCCTAATGACAAAGAAAACTTCATTGACAGTACTTTTTGAAAAAGTCAAAAAATTGTGTGTCAGTCATCGATATCTAAAACCCTTTGAATGTTGTTTTATAAGCATATGTCAACACAGCTCTATAAAATTTTGCAAAATAGCAAAATGATCATTTTCCAACGGCATTCAAAAAATATAAGTTTTGGATGAAAAATATTTGAAATGTTTAAAAAGTTCACGTTTTTAGGGACACCTCTATATGCCTATATATTCATCTGCTTACTATTCTTGTTTTTTTTAACATAGCCTTTACCCTTATCTTGTACCTCAGGGGTAATTAAAGGAAAATTCAACATTTGTCGTTGATGTGGTATTGATTGCAATTATGACGCAAGATTTATAGAAATATTTTACCCCATTATGTCCCCCTGAAAGTAAAAAGATACATGTTCCAACAAAAAATAAATTCTTAATCCAATTTACACCAAAAAGGAAAGTAATGAATTTTAAATTCTGATATCTTTAAATTATTTCTTAACATTAAACGAATTATGTACAGTACATGCATTTCCTTTTTGATTGTGACATTTCATTGATTTTCTTTTTAGCTCACCTGAGCCGAAGGCTCAAGTGCGCTTTTCTGATCAAAATTTGTCCGTTGTCTGTCGTCGGTGTCGTTGTTGTCGTTGTCGTCGTAAACTTTTCACATTTTCATCTTGTTCTCAAGAACCACTGGGCCAATTTCAACCAAACTTGCTACAAAGTATCCTTGGGTAAAGGGAATTCAAATTTGTTCAAATGAAGGGCCATGCCCTTTTTCCAAGGGGAGATAATTATGAATTTGAGAAAAATTAATGCCATTTTTAAAAAATCGTCTTCTCAAGAACCACTGGGCCAGGAAAGATGAAACTCATGTGGAATCATCCTCAGGTAGTGTAAATTCAGGTTTGTTCATATCATGACCCCCTGGGGTAGGGTGGGGCCAAAATGGCTGATCAAATTTTTACCTAGGAAATATTGGAAAAATTTTTAAAAATCTTCTTCTCAAGAACCAATGGGCCAGGAAAGATGAAACTCATGTGGAATCATCCTCAGATAATGTAGATTCAAATTTGTTCAACTCATGACCCCAGGGGGTAGGGTGGGGCCAAAATGGCCAATCAAAGTTTTACATAGGAATATATAGGAACAATCCATAAAAATCTTCTTCTCAAGAACCACTGGGCCAGGAAAGATGAAACTCAAGTGGAATCATTCTCAGATAGTGTAGATTCAAATTTGTTTAAAGCATGAACCCCTGGGGTAGGGTGGGGCCAAAATGGCCGATCAAAGTTTTATATAGGAGTATATAGGAAAAATCTTTAAAAATCTTCTTCTCAAGAACCACTGGACCAGGAGAGATGAAACTCATGTGGAATCATCCTCAGTGTAGATTCAAATTTGTTCAAATCATGACCCCCGGGGGTAGGGTGGGGCCAAAATGGGTGATCAAAGCTATACCTAGGAGTATATAGGAAAAATCTTGAAAAATCTTCTTCTCAAGAACCATTTAGACAGGAAAAATGAAACTCATGTGAAATTATCCTCAGGTAGTGTAGGTTCAAGTTTGTTCAAATCATGACCCCCGGGGGTAGGGTGGGGCCAAAATGGCCGACCAAAAATTTATTCTCATAGGAATCTATAGGGAAACCTTTTAAAATCTTTTCAAGTACTTCAAAGCCATGATTAGTAATATTTATGTAGAATTATCCTCAAGTAGTGTAGATTCAAGTTTGTCCAAATCATGATATGTGCTTTTTCCTAGCTGATGTGCTCAGGTGAGCGCTGTGGCCCCTGGGCCTCTTGTTTAAGTACAATGTTTAAATTCCATATGTATTACATTCAGCTTCTTCCTTCGTATCCTGAATGTACCTCTCTCCCAGCAGTTATAGAGTAATGATTTGACCAAACTTGGTGCTGTCATGTATAGGAACTCTTTCATGTTTGTTCATGAAATACCGTAAATGAATATAACCAAATCCAATATGTTCTTTTAAATTCATTTCCCGATCACGAAAAGGGGCACACAGTGTGAACGGTCGACAGAGGGTGCTAAAACATATGAGTTTGAATATTGTTCGTTATCTCAATAGAAATCACTTGTATTAAAGTCAATATAATGACAGGCTGAATAAGACCCGTAAATAATCAAATGCCGTAAAACTATAAGTATTACTTTTCTCTATGATAACATGATCAATTTTAATTTCCTGAAAATTCCATTATTTTTTAAATGCTGTACAGTAAATATGGGAAGGATTCCTCCTTATGACCGAAACCAATGAAGTAATTAAACTGTTTAAATCAATGAACTGAGACTGAAATGAGATTTCACATGTCAGTAATGTTACTTATTTTCGCTTAAGCAGTTTTATTGCTGACGGTTTGTTTTCTCTCGACATAAACTTATCTCTCTATTCAGTATCTCTTTTTTGTCTTTTTTAAAAAATAAATCATGGTTTTAATTACTTAGTCTGTTTCATACTCCTTTACAGTTTGAATACCAGGTTGTAACCTACAGATATCAGTATTCATTTATCGGTCCAATCTCGATATGCCAATCAAATGGTCAATTAGTTATCAATTAGACACTGTTCGATTCAATATATTTTTTTATTCCAAAGTTTCTCTGTCTAATTATTCATAAATAATGGAAAAAAGACACCTTCATTGAAAACTGATATAGGGTGATGATATTGATGAACAACAAACATACAGTACTTGATATATTTCATAAAGCATTAACGTCAATGTTTATTGGCGTCTGGAACAAAAGTATTCAAATTAGCAGCGAGAGAGCGGAGCTCTTTTGACAATATGTTAATGTAAAGCCTTGTTTGCGATGACCTGTCAGTTAATTAGCAATGACACATTGTACAAGCTACAATAAATTAACAAGAAGTATTCATCGCTTTTTGTTATTCTCCTTATTAGCACCCGAAATGAGATGGGTGGTAACTGTGAAGAATGAAATACCCATGTCTAAACAAAACCTTTGTCTATACAAAACTTATGTGTATACAATACCTATGCATATAAAATTCAATTTCGAGAACGCGCATCACACTTGGGACAAGGTAAGCGCACATTTATTATGTTACTGAACGATCTAATACATTTAGAACGCATTCAAGAATTCGACAATTTAACAAAATATTAGATCTACTATTAAAATATCTAGTTTTATTTTTTGCTTAAAATTACAAAAATTATCATATGAAAATTTCTCGCAGAAACTAACTAGTTTGTGTTATAAACTTAATGCTTTCCATGCATTTTATCTCATAGCCGGAACAGTGTGACAGAAGACGCAAAAGGTCTTGACAATGTCCAACACTTCTACAGACACATCTGTAAACTCCAGCCTGTCCTGTAACTCAAGCGGCTGTTTACAGGACCAGAGCCTCCCCCAGGGATCCTGGACTGTCTACGATGACGTACTGGAGGGACTGGCGTATGTAAACTACGTTCTACTACCCACAATGCTCGTGCTAGGGATCGGGGGAAACATCCTCACAATCATCATTATGAGTTCACCAAAGTTCCAGCAGCTGACCTCCAGATTCTACCTGATTTTCCTGGCTCTGTCAGACATCACTCTTCTTCTAACTCAACCTTTCAATAAGATGTTTGTCATAAAAATGTTAGGTGTTGATGTTAGGGCATTATCCGACGTCGGCTGTAAAGTCTTTTTCTGGTTTTTTCGCACCGGAAAAATGACGTCATCGTGGTTTGTCGTCTGTCTCTGCGTCGAAAGATTTATTGCAGTATGGTTTCCATTGAAAGCAAAGATAATTTCAACAAAGAAATCGGCAATTTTGCAGATTATTTGCGTGTATTTAGTAATCGGGTCTTTCAATGGAGTTTGGACAAGAAATTCTGAAGTCCTTGAAGACGGAAAATGTTATCCCGACTATTTTGACAAGAAAGACCGTTCCGAGGCAGAGACGTACAAGGCCATGCTGACCGCTGGCTCCACCTTGTACTCGCTAGCTCCGCTTTGTATCCTGGCCACGGTCACCCCTCTAATTGTGTTCAAACTTGCCAGGCACCGACAACAGCGTAAACGTCTTACATCCGCCACTAAGAACGACGACTCCAAGGCAACTAAAACCACCGCCATGTTGATTGGGATCGTCGTGGCCTACTTCCTCCTGGTTCTGCCTATAACTACACTCCATAACATAGCTTTCTACATGGGAATGAAAAGTTTTGGAGATAATCCAAAAGGTTTCTTGATTTTTCGTGATGTATCCCAGATACTAGAGCAAATCAATTACGGCATTAACTTCTATCTTTACGTTCTCACGTCAACACAATTTCGACAGCAGCTTAAGTTGTACTTTACAGAGAGCAGACTCGTTAAAATGTTACGTACCGTAACACTGTCATCAGAAGGTAAAACGACGTCCACGAAACTCTCTAAGAAATCATCTGATGAACCGGAACAGCTCAATAGAGCTAAAAAATCATCTGATGAACCGGAACAGGTCAATAAAGTCTAATTATATTTATACATGTACGTAAGGTCTGTTTCTTTGGGGGGGGGGGGTTTAAGTACAATTGGAATGTACCCGGAGTAAATCACACACTTGTCACGTTAGCATATTTTACGAAGAGCACAAACACTTCCTTAAAAATATGCTATGTCACAAGTGTGAGTAAAACACATACACCAATTACACTTGCAAATTGAAAGAAATTTTCCTAACACTGCCAATTAAAATTTTTGAAAGTTAGAATGCGGTCTTAACCCTTAGCATATTAGTATTTTCATTGCTCATTGTGATGTTCTTTGAGCGCGTTTCTTCGCGTCTTAAATACTTCATTTTCTAGTAGGTAGAAAAAGCAAAATTTATTTAAGTATGTTTAAAACACTTTTTTCATAATGACATTCATGATAAAAATTTAAATCATTTTATATACTTCTGTACACTGTATGATAGATTATATCTTGTGTATGTAGTCTATGTGACGTGTATTACCTCAGAATTAACCGGGGATAGTGCACATTTTATTGTAATGTATTGTCCAATGTGAATAAGTTCTTGAATTTTCTTCGTTATTGTTCTGTTTTCACTAAATTGTGGACTCAAAAATGAAATTCTCAGAAAGCGTTTTCTAAGAAAATGTGGAAACTATATTTAAGGAAGTTCAATTGAGGTTAAACACCTGTAAGAGCATCAATTAGTTTGATAATAAATGTATTTTTCTAGTTTTCTTCCTTTATATAACTATTCTTGATTCACTATATTTACATGGAAAGACAGCAATATGGTCATAAAATTTGCATAAAAATGAAAATTCGAAAAAAAAATCGGAAATTGATATATATTTCTGACCTGCCTGTGACCTCTGTGTATTCCATCACTTAGAACCAATTCTCATTTTGTGGCAGGGTGACAATGGTTTTCAAATGATAAACTGTTGCATTATTCAAACAAGACATTGATGGGGCTCAAAGGGTATCTTTGTTTATTTTGTCCTTTTCAAATTTTTCTTCAAAAAAAATATATAAAAAGCTATACATTATTTATATTGGTATTGTTTTATTGAAACGCCATTCATAGCTGCAGACAAGGTAAAATATTTATAAGTCAATTCATCATCAAGCTCTGAGATACAGTTTGATTTTTACCGTCGGCCGAAATTTTGTAAACACCTCATTGTCAAACGATGGACGATCGTTTCTTAACTGACCGCCGATGATCGGACAATGATCGTAGGTTGGTCGACGGATTGCTTCCCGATGAAGAAATCGGCAATCAACGCAGAAAAATTTATAACTTGGCGGGTGTGACACAAAATTGGTCGGCCGACAAAAAAAGAGGTCAAAATCGGCCGACAAACTGTAAACTGTAACCCGAAAAATTCCACTTTTGCTTCCCAACGGCCGTTGGTGTTTTTTGAAAGTGACCCTAGTCACGTTTTCAAAAACGATCGACGGCCAATTTTTTTATATAAAAATAGTATGTTATGGACTTCTGATCTTGAGGCCGTTGTCTTGCCCAATTTCAATCCCATTTTCGTCGGATGACTTATTTTGTGTCAGTTGGGCCAAGTATTATTTTTCTTTGCCCGTGGCCGTGGTCATTCATAAACCCCAGTCACATTTCCAAAAACGACCAACAACCGATGATTTTTTAGGCAAAATTAAGATACTCCGAGAGGCAATCGGCAGTTCATCGGCCATTGTCTTGCCCGATTTCAACCTCAATTTTCCTCGGCCGACCAATTATGTGTCACTCACATGTAATAATTTGTTTGAGCTCGTAGCTGATTTCTTCAATTGAGGTAGTCTATCGACTTATGCCTAGGTCACATTTAAGCCGATGGTCGGGCGACTAAATTTTTCTGGTCTTGTCGGCTCAACTGTCGGCCAAAAGTATCGGGCGACACAGCAGTCACATTATTTCCGAGGGACACCGATAACTTGGATAAATAACACAAAAACTTTTTTTTCTTTAGAAATCAGCAATATTTTTCACAGATCTATATTCAGATAGGTGACGTGAGTAATTTTTCAAGAAATTGGCAGAATCTTATAAAATTGTGAAAAAAATGTGTGCAACAATGAACACGTAAAAAGGTTAACCCTAACCCTAACCCTGTAAAAACGACAAATGGTGCTTATCTGAGCAGGAAAGAATACTTAATTTCTTTATATCTTACGGATTAATTATTTATGTTATTTCCGTTCAAAAAATTTACAATCCATGCATCATAATTTTGTTTGTGTTATGTATCTTTAATAGGTTAAATATTCACAAGTCAAAATCGCCCCGATCATCGAGCTCTAAGCTACAGATTGATTTTAACCGTCGGCCTAAATGTTCAACACTCTTACTGTCCAACGACGGACGACCGACTTAATAAACTGACCGCCTATGGTCGGACGATGATCGAAGGTTGGTCGTCGGATCACTGCAGTTGAAGCAATCGGCCACCGACGCATGAAAAATTATAACTTGGACCGATCACAAAATTGGTCGGCCGACCAAAAAATTGGTTAAAATGTGTAACAGACGACTGTCAGGAATCCCATTTCTTCAAAACCCGTCGGCCGTTGATACGTTTTTGGAAATGTGACTTTTTACCCTAGATCATCATCTGACTATCGGCATATAGTTTTTAAATTCCGTCGTCCGGCGGTCGACATTTGTAATTGTAAATGTCGATCGACGATGAAAATAAAACTGCAGCTCCGCGAACGATGATCGGGCGATGGTTGTCTTACTAATAAATATGTAACTTATAAATGCTTCCCGGTGTTCCGTAGAATTAATTTGGTAATCCCCGTCGCCCTACGCATGATGCCCCAACATTGTTTTTTTCAGCCTACGAGGTCATAAATTAAAGTCACATTATCCAGCGATGGGTTTTAATGTGACCTAATGCCTAGGTCACATTTTTTGATAAAAATGGCGTGGTTTTTTCTGGTCTTGTCGCCTGAAAGAACAATGTATTGCTAATCATAAAACGGTGTTCCGGGGTAATTGGCCATGTATATTAATTCATTGGAACACCATATATTGGATAAATAACACAAAAAATCTTTTTTCATTGGTAGAAATGAGCATTATTTTTCATAGATTCTATACTCGATTATGACGTGAGAAATGATTGCAAGGCAAAATAGCAGAATTTTGACCTTGCGACTCAATGTTGAAAATGTGTGCAAAATTTTGTATAGGCATAAAAAAAACGACAAATAGATGTGTTAATGATGCAAGTTGCTTTATATCTTACAGATTAATTATTTATGTTATTTCCCTTAAAAAAATATATATCCATGCATCGAACATTGTTTGTGTTATGTATCCAACAGGTTAAATATTCACAAAATGGCCTCAGTCACCGTCCGATTTTACTAGTGGTTTTGAACACCCTTATTGTCGAACCACGCCATTTTCATAAAAAACGCATCGGTTTCTCATCGTATACCCATCGCTGGTTAATGTGACTGATACTTTACTATTAAATATTTAACTTATAAATTCTCTGGTTTGCCTAGAAATTAATGTTAAAATCGGGCAAGAGAATGGCCGATGATTATGTACTAGTGTCGGAAATATCATTTTTTTTTAGCGGACGATAGGAAAAATGACCGTTTTTGGAAATCGGCTTCAATGTGACATAAGCATAACAAATGCTCCCGGATAATGGGAGGAAGACAGTTCTATAAGACGATGTCTCACAGATAAACGTGTTCAATGTAAGATATGAGTTACATTTAAAAAACCATGTAGAATGTCATATAACTCATAAAATAAATATTTTTGTAAACAAAAACGATTCAGTTTTCCAATATTAATTTTGTAATTCCTAAACAATGTAGATAAAAAGTCAATATGACTGCGATAAAGTAAGTCATTTATGAGAAAACGGCCTCACGCGAGAACGAATCTCTGTAGGCTGCCGGCTACTAATGGCCGCCGACAACACTCTTTGTGGAAGAGCAGTGTGTTTGAAGACTCTATCAGGAGGCCGGAAGTCATTTCCGGAAGAGACGGGTCTTACGTGAGGCGAGGACGAGTAATGCGTCTCCAAAGTTGAAGTTTTCTTTCTCCGAACCACGGGAACATCCGTCTGCCGTAAAAAGTTGGATCGCAATACTCGGCGATTCAACAGTTCATCATTTTGACCCAAGAACTGACCCACTCTCATTTCAATGTTATTGTAGTTTTCCTTTTCAGTGCGCTTCCAGTTGTTTACTAGACCATTGTAAAATTTGTTCCTGTCGTTAATTTCGTCGGGATCGAAATACCTACACTCTGAAGCTTTCGTTCCTAACCTTCCGGCAGAGCGACACCTATCTAGGAGAGACTTATCTTCCATCAGTGCACGCGCCGTTGCTGGTCTTAAGTCTATTTTGGATTTAGTCTGATCAGACACAAGGGATGGATCTATTTCTACTTCCGGGTCATTTAGCTCAAGTCTGGGTTTGAAAAAGTTTGACACCTTATTCCTCAATGAAGAGGGCGGTCCGGTTTTTGGTCGGGCTTGTGATTTGACAGACACCGGAACGGTAGGCATGCCAAAGTCCGCATCTTCCTGTGGCTCCTCTATCTTTGTCCTTGACCTTTGTATTTCTCTTTGCCTATCTCGTATCTTTTTCAGCCGTTTTTTCATTTCTTTCTGACATCGTTTTATGTCGGCCACAGAATTGTGTTTTTCTATTTTAATCGTTGATAACTCCTTCTGTAAAACTTTTTCATCCCTTTTCCGTGCCAGAACAAGTGCGATTTCCTGATTATCTATGGTCATAATTGTACCTGTAAAAATATCAGAATCTCACCTTGAAGCCAATCATTCAAACTGTGCTATCTTTAATGAAATTAGCAGAAAGCAAGTTCTTTAAATATCTCTGATTCCCTTTAGTATTAATCGATGCATGTCGATAAAGTAAATTGTCAACTATTTGAATTTAGTTTAAAACGATTTAAATGCTGCTTTTTGTGTTCCGTAAAAATCAATTAATGTCATATCTAGTCCAATTTTTAATTACAAGAGACGTGTATTCCGTTTTTAAAATCACCTTGAAGTTTGATTGTATGCCTTTATTTAGGCGGGCTAATATCTCACAAATATATTGCATAAAGAGTGAAAAGTTTCTACGAGGCATTGTTACAATACCTGAGATTTTCTTTTATCAGTTGGAATAGCTGTTCCTCCGAGGGGGAGTTCTTTTGACTCGAAATGTTAATTACATTCTGGTATCGAATATTATCACATTCAATATCATTTAACATGTTTAATGCAAGGATCAAATCTTTATAAATCATTGCCATGACTTTACAAAAAAAATTTGGCTTGATTTCTAACTAGTATAGAATTCTGAAGATAATTATATTTTTAAGCACTATCCTCTCTGAGAAAATCTTGCACTTTGTTTTGTAACTTCCCAACTCCAGAACTCACCCTAATTTTATATTTCATATTTTTAACCTTTTTGTCCAATGAATAACTAATCATTTATAAATTTGAACTTACTCTATATTTCAAAAGAATTTAAAAAAATATAAAGCTTCATTTTAAAAATATTTTTACATATAAACAAAAAATAAATAAATTACGGCTTAATTTCATACAAAATTCATGCGAAGTATCTATTCTAGTTCAACCAAGAACAACCTTTCAATATTGTGAACATTTTGACATGCTTTAAAAACACTATATTCAAAATTAGTAAAAATAAAATAATTACATTGTTTTTATTATTATTAAAATGTTGCATTGTTACATGACACTAATGGTTTACAATTTTCTTGTTGTTGACAATTCCATATTTAGTGTACTTACTTTTCTTGTTGAAAGCTTTCAAAACTTCTTCACATTTCCATTATTTGAACTTTTGTGTATCACTGCGTTTATGTATTTATATATAACTCAATCGGTGACAGCGGATTTATCCGTTAAGTACCCGTGAAGATACACGTAAAAGTCACCCTTTGTTCCTCCCCGGTAGAAATCCGATGATCCCCGTGTAACCCGTACGATGTGTGGACGGGGGACACGTACTACCCTGATACAATGGTATCTCTCCCCGCTAACACCTCAGAAAACCCGCTGATTGGACTACTATGTCAAACAATACAGGAACACCTACTGAATAGATCTATTATACTCCTTAAATAGAAAAGTTTGAAATAGGAATGAGTTTGGAGTCATCGCTCAATAGTGAGGTACGAAGCGGATCATTGGCGACGATGGCCTATCTCCAGCGATCAGTTCCTCATAGGATTAAAACACCCGTCCCTGAGTGCGGCATTTCTTGACAAATATTTAATACAACCTGCACAAGTCTGTCCCCAAACACAAGCCGTGGCAAATATTTAAACGGAACTGGTATCAATTCCGCCAATCTACAGAACAAATACAGACATTTTACTCCGGCAGCACGTGCCTGACAAATCTTTTAAATATTTAAAACAAACATCGCAATAATACTGAATCCGTGTACGGAGGGCTTAGTTACAAGAGAATGATCCAATTTCAAACTCCCAGATTAATAAATTCAATGGTTGATATTGTTTTGTTAAAATGTTGCGAAATTTGTCTGGAAACATCCATATTTCTAATTTTGTA
Organism: Saccostrea cuccullata; assembly: GCF_032062105.1. Lineage (NCBI taxonomy): Eukaryota > Metazoa > Mollusca > Bivalvia > Ostreida > Ostreidae > Saccostrea > Saccostrea cuccullata. The sequence continues at coordinate 136,311 of NW_026924535.1, read as the reverse complement.
ACTTTTCATAAACTCTGTACACTTTATTGATGATGCCAGGGTAAATATTTTTCTTGTGCAAATATTTTATTAAACAATTCCAAATATAAAGGGGAATCTCTGATCTTGTTAAATCGATTAACCCCCTATTCAATTGAATAACTTAATAAGCATTGAATAAATTGATACCAGCAGGGGAAACTTTTGCATGTGGTAAGCATAATTATACTGGATTTTAATTAATGTTCGGAGACATTGCAAAATTAATCTTTATAGACCCCGGGAAAACTGTTTAATGTGGATAAAGTAAACAATTGGTGCTAATGGAATTGTTTGTTTTCCCTCTATGATAGCCCGCGATCCGTTGTCTACAGAGCCATTAACACAATATGTCACTGTGTACAACGTTAGATTAATGCTGATTTCTTTTATATTGTCTGTTTTCTTAAAACTTTTCATTTGCTTAAATGCCTAATTTCAAGTTGAAGTAAGAAGATTTTTATTGTGAAGCTGAATTGATCCTACAACGCAACAACAGATCAATATTAAAAGTACCTCAGTGTCTGGGCCCTTGTGTGAGGTAGGCTTTAAATTCATGTGGACTCTTTATAATTCAACAAAAAAATGATAACAAAATATAAATGACAATAACACAAAAGTCCTGGAATATTTTTTCTAAAAATAGATATATGAAACTGTAATTAAGCTATTTATTGAGGAAATTATGATCTTCCCTATGATGTCTATTTCAACTCTTCAAAACGTTACAAAATTTTCTTTATATTATACACATGTAAAAATCCTATGATGATACAGTTTAAGAAAAAATGAAAATACAAAGATCATGAAAATATCACACGACACAGTGTGTAACAAAGAAAGTAATGTAATTCCCACTTTTTAATAACATGCAAACAGTTCATCATTCTTGCGATTCGTACAAATAAGAGATAAAATCATTTTCCGTTTACGAAACTATATGGCAGAAAGCTAAAGCAGACGGCTAAATCATGATGAAATGAAAACCGATCTCTACTGGATTGAGCAACATTGAGCATATTTCTTCTTCCGCTTCCGGACCCGGAAGTTGTATTTTCCGCCCCGCATTGAGGTCCTCAGCTGACCCACTGGTTTGAACTTTTCCGGAATTCTTGTGACATTTTCAACTTTACATGACATTGCTGATTTTTTCACTGCAACTCTTTCCAGTACTTCCGGTGGCCGTAACATGTGTGGATGATAACTTTTCATCTGCAATAAAAAGGTTCATATTTAGTCATGATCAACCGTAAGAAGAATTCTATTTCTTTATCAATTCAATAAAAGTCAACTCATATCAACATATCATGTCATTTCATGTGACGAGTATGCAGTGCAAACATTATAAAATTTATGTACTTTTACAACAATAAAGCAATTAACATGATTAATCAGTACAATATATGTTAATTCAAAGAAGTCAACAAATGTGTATGCTTTATTTTCAAATATTCTAATTATTATCAAATATACTTAGTGTCTGGAGAGAGTCAAGTAAGTTTTTTTTTGTCTGTTTGATGCTCTGTCTTCGTCTCTAATCAACCTTTGTCGTTGACTGACTGCTTTTAATTTCATTATAAGCTATTAGAACAAGATCAAGAAAACTTGTACCCTTTGATTATGGACTAAAACGTCATGTATTCATTCTATGTGGATCATTTTATCCAAGTTTTCTGTATATTTTCTATTTTCAAGACATAGCATTTAAAAACAGAATAAAATGGTTGATGTTTATTCAGGTTATTGCTTACCTAAGGACCAAATATATTTCAAATGCTAATATCTCATATTTCATAAATTATATCATTGTTACATATACATATTAATAACCAAGATTTAAAAGAGTGTACGTGAATATTTTACATCGAGCCACTTGTATTTTTCTTTTCTAAATCTTGCACTGTGACTTACCACTTGTGGATTACAAATTTCTGTCACGTGGTATGCTAATTTCTGAAAGGCAGCAAAAACATTGTTCCCTGTTTTAGCGCTGGTTTCGAAATAATCAAAAGCCATCTCTTTGTTTGCGAACTGAGAATGGAAAATAAATATACATTCATAGAGCATTTTATTTGTATATGTTAACATTCATATTTTGTTTCAATATTCTTATTACCCTTTAGGGTAAACATTGTTTATCACAAAATTGCAATAATCACTTTCTATTCATCGTCGGAAACCCACGGCTGATTACGCTTCGAACGAAGCGTAATCAGCCGTGGGTTTCCGACGATGCTTTCTATTGTATTATGTGTATAAATGGCACAATAAAAGGTAACAAAACCTAGGTTTGTTAATGTTGGTGGGGCAACACAAATTTGAACAGTAAATGAATTTGGATTGAAAAAAAATGTGCAAACTTAAATGGCAACGCCAGCAAAAATCCTGGAATTTCACGAACTTCTTGAAGAGAAAACTGGCAAATCATATTTTTGCAATATCGAGTTTTCTTTTTAAGTAAAAAAAAAAGGTCAGCTTGCTTTTAAAACACTTTCGTGATCTTCAATGCTAACAGGCTAGGTAAGTTTGTATAGAGCTGTTCTAAAATAATTAAACTAAGACTATATTGAGTCACATCTGTACTGCAAAACTACAAAAAAATGCAACAAAACTTTGGTAAATTTAGAGAAAAGCAGATGAATACGATCAGAGCCGTACTGAAATGACTCCCAATATAAAGCATAGCAAAGCAAAGAGTGTGCTAAAATTTCAAACGTCTGCCATGATTAGCTGCTGCATGAGAAAACTGCGATAGAAATTTGGTACGGATATACACACAGATAAACGGGAAGTTGACATCGTATTCGTTCAAAAATAACTCTCACCATATGACTAAACTATAAGAATGTGTTAAAATTTCACAAACATCTGCGATGAGAAGTTGCTGAGAAAACTGTTACTAATTTTATATTTGGACAGGCACACGACTAAAAGACAGATCGACAAACAAACGCACGAGGATAATACAGTATTCCCCCTCTCACTTTGGAGCGGGGGTATAATTACATGATGAAGAGTGAGATTATATCTTTTCATGATTCTTGTACTAGTATACCATTGAGATGTTCTCTTAAAAAAATTAATTAATCCCATCAACATTTATAGTCGTATAATTGATTCATTTTAATGTAACAACAATAACCAAACGAACTACTTTGTTAATGTAATCAATATCTAATTTGGTGTCTGTTCTGTATTGGAGAGCACTGATAAAACAATCAATACGCTTGTTACCTTTTTAGCTTCAGAAATTGACACCGCTCTGCGCTCTTTGAGGTCGGCTTTGTTACCTATCAGGATTATCGGCACCGACTCATAATTACACACAAAATTCGAAACGCACTATTGAATGAAACAAATAATGATTAATATCAATTATAAGCTAATATCGGAAAACACAGAGATTACATTAAACGATATACATGTATTTAAAATAGCCATAACCTTAAACTTGTACATCCTTGGACATAATTGTATATTTGTTCAGCCATTTTTGCCTCTTCGATTTCTTTAAAACACCAATATTGATTGAGAAATATATCTCAATGACATATAATTCGTAATTCATTATGTACATGAATATATGAACTCTGTTAACCTAAATTAAAATGTTGTTTATGAATTAATGACATCCTTACGTTATTGATGCTTTCCAGCCAGAAGGAGAGATGTGTAAATGTAGACCTGTCTGAAATGTCAAACACCACTGCGATTCCCTGAAAGAAAGCGTTTTATTATAGAATGTAATTATAAAGAAACCCCATCGTGATCTCCTGAAACAAAGCGTTATAGTAGAGACACACAACAGTGATCATCCCCTAAACAAAGTGTTAAAAGCATAGCAAAAACAAAACCACACCGCTATCCGCTGAAATACAATGTTATCGAAAAACCACATGAATTCTCCTAAAACAGTGATATAATATAGAAACGACACAGCTATCCCCTGAAACAAAGGATTATAAAATAGAAAAACACGGTGATCCCCTGAAACACAATGTTATCGAAAAACCACAACAATTCTCCTAAAATAAATTGTTATATTAATAAAGATCAACCACCGCGATCCCCTGAAACAAAGTGTTTCAATAAAGACAAGCCACCATAAACCCCTGAAATGAAATATATCGAGATAACGAACAGTATTCAAGATCAAAAATCCATTAAACAACACAAAATAGGAGCAGAGCAAAAACGGACCTCCAAAACATTGGAGGTGGGATTAGGTGCCATGGAGGAATAAGCATCCCCTGCCGACCGGTCAAAGCCGCCTTGTGCTCCTTGTCGTGAAAATAACGGAGAAATCTTTGTCAATTCGGTATATAAATAATGGACTGACAATTAATATGAAAAATATCTGTCAACATTTGACTCAATGATAAATTGTATTCGCTGATAAGGTCATTGTATCGACCATAGAACTTACGAAATGATAACTTTGAACGAGGCATCTGAAATTCTTGTATCAATAACTTGTTTTTCAATAATTCACCTCTTTTCACCTCGTTTTAGAAATTGTTCATACATACGTAGAGCAGGCTCTTGCAAATAGAATCAACTGAGAGACAACGTATTGTCAATTAACAATGGTAATTTCCATTCCTACGTCGATACGTATGAACAATTTCTGAAACGATGTAAATTATTGACAAGCAAGTTGATGAAACAAGAATATCAGCAGTCTCGTTTAAAGTCATCATTTCGTAAGTTCTATGGTCGATACAATGACCTTGTCAGCAAATACAATTTATCATTGTGTCAAATGCTGACTGAAGTTTTTCATACCAATTGTTAGTCCATTATTTATACACTGAACTGACGACGGATTTCTTCGTTATTTCCTGATCATGACAAGGAGCACACGGCGGGTGTGACCGGTCGGCAGGGATGCTCACTCCTCCATGGCACCTGATATCACCTCTGATTTTTCGGGGGTCCGTGTTTGTTTGCTCTGCTCTTAATTTGTATTGTTTTATGGACTTTGAGATTGACTACTGTTCGTTATCTCCATATCCTTCGTATATAAACTTCGTATACAGGTGATGAAGGTATCTTGCTGCATAAGTACCGGAAGTTGACAATAGAAAAGTTAAAGTCATCACGTTTATAATAGAGCTTGGTTGTTAGATTACCATTAACGTCTTTTTCAAATAAAATATTCAAATATGAAACAGATGTGTGTAGTAATTTTTATCTCAAGTTCATCAGGATATATCGTATCGACAGATTTCTTCGTTATTTCCTGATCATGACAAGGAGCACACGGCGGGTGTGACCGGTCGGCAGCGATGCTCACTCTCCATGGCACCTGATATCACCTCTGATTTTTCGGGGGTCCGTGTTTGTTTGCTCTGCTCTTAATTTGTATTGTTTTATGGACTTTGAGATTGAATACTGTTCGTTATCTCCATATCCTTCATATATAAACTTCGTATATAGGTGATGAAAGTATCTTGCTGCATAAGTACCGGAAGTTGACAATAGAAAAGTTAAAGTCATCACGTTTATCATAGAGCTTGGTTGTTAGATTACCATTAACGTCTTTTTCAAATAAAATATTCAAATATGAAACAGATGTGTGTAGTAATTTTTATCTCAAGTTCATCAGCATATATCGTATCGACATAAGAATGGAAATTACCACAATTGTTAATTGACGATACGTCGTTGAAGTTGAAGACTATAGCAAGTGTTTTTCGTCTTTTCACGCATAAGATTTTACACAAATCCTGCTTCATATGAATACCAAAGTATAGGTCTGCTAGTAATGTGGCGCAAAGTGTTACATGTATGATATAGAAAAACCACCTCGATCCCTGAATCAGATTGTCACATGTATAATATAGAAAAACCATCACTATCCACTAAAACACAGTGTTATAGAAGCAATACAGACGTTCCCTGAAACACAGCGTTGCAAAAGAGAATTTTGGCTTCATTAATTAGTAAAAATAAAACAATAGCCGAGAAAGCACAGAAAACAGCGATCTCCTGAAACACAGTGTTATAAATTAGAAACAACACAGCATCTACTTAAACAGTGTCATATTAAAGAAACAACACAACGATCCCCTGAAGCACAGAGTTTTTATAATAAAGAAACAACACAGTGACTATCTGAAACAGTGAAATAAATTTATTGTCAAGTTTCTGAAATTCCAATATATAACTATGATAACCTTCAGACAAAAGAGGCGTATGGACCTTGGTAGGCACATTAGTATCTCGGGTGTCTCAGGCTGACCACATTTACCCAAGAACTACATGGATAATGGTGCTTTTTTAGATTTCCTTGCATCTGCAGTAGTTTTTAAAAGACAAGTATTCGAGTAAAAATTAGAAATATACCACACACTCTGGTATGAACAAACTCTGACTGAAGTCGCATAGATCTAAGAGAGGTAACCCTTACTTGATCTGTATATTGAGGATCTACAATGTAATTACAAGAAACTGAACATTACATCGCAGGTCAATGGAAGACAGTGGATCATGCTGACTGAATTTCAGTCACTGACAGTTTTATAGCATGATTAATTGAATCCAATACTAATGATGTCCTCGGTAACCTAATGAGAAATGATATAAGCTGAAGGCAATGTATTTGTTTTCACTTGAACATGTATGTGGAATTAGTGTGTCCTTAACTTACTTATTTTACCGATTTTCGACTCTTCGGTATATGTTCTCTTGTATTTCATTGCCTGCTCTGTTATGTTGTTTTATGCTGACTTTAATCAAGAAATGAATTTAGTTTTTGAAGATTCATGAGGTAATGAACTACGACGCTTCAAGCCATCATATTTCATGAAGCGCGTTAGCTTCATGATAAATATAACGGCGTGAAGCGTTGTAGTACTTAAATCTCATGAATCTTCAAAAATTAAAATCATTTTTTTATATTTACATTATTTTTCTGTTGAGTTGCAACAGAATTTATTCCATTCAACTGTCATTTTTAAAGCAAAACAGTTCGCATTATAGTTTTGACGTAAAGTGCAGTATTTTGATGTAACAATGGAGATATTCATGTTCATCCATCGGTAGTTCATGAGAAAATGAACAGTCTTCCTATTTGCAAAGAATCTTAAGGAAAATTATTTAGAAATGTAAATCTACGAGGGGTGATCAAAAAGTTCGCAAACTATCTCTATATCTACAAAACCACAATTCAGATTAGAATGAAATTCGGTACACACATAGCCATACACAAGGTCTATAAACAGCATATGCTGAATAAAGTTTCTCTCCTTGTTTGTGACGTCACAATGTGAAAATGACGTCACTATTTAGGTCACTTGTGACGAAAAATGGTTGTCTCAGTCAAACTCGTTCAAAAAACGACTGTACAATTTATTGTAATATCTTAGAAATCCCTCTACAGTATCATATAATAATTTGTACACAGTTTAATGAGATAAATGAGTTCCTATAAATTTAATTGATTGGATTAATCGTTTTAGTGAAGGAAGGCTGATGGTTAAAAATGATACTTGTCATCTTGCCCAGTGAAAGCAAGTTTGAAAAGATATGTATTTTTAATTAAGCAATTTGCTATCAAAGAACTCCAATTAGCACTTTGAAAAATAGTTGAATATTTGAACAATGATATAAGTATTAAATACCTAAGATATCGTTTACTTTAGATTTTAAACATATTAGATATGATAAAAAGGATGCACCCATTCTCTATCCACCTTGAATAAAGGTCTCTCCTGAGACAGAAGATTTGTGTTTTAATGGTCGCCATGCTTATTTTTGGAAAGGATGTTATTATCCACCCATTCTGTTGCCGAGATATGACCATTTCTGACAAATTAACTGTTCTTGTCATAAAAATTAACTCACATGGAAAGAAATATAAAACTCGGAAAAATCTTTTAACTTTTGTGACAGAACGCTACGGAGGGGGTCACGTGACCGCCAATATCACGTGATTCGCGCATGCGCAGAACGGTGGTTGATGTGCATTAAAATCGGGGAGGATTAATTTAAAATATAATCAACATTAAAACCAAATATTGTTTCTTGTATGGAAGTTATTCAATTAGTTTGCGAACTTTTTGATCACCCCTCGTATAGAGTTGCCCTTTTTATTCTGTTGCATTTCCGTCACACCAAACTGATTTAAAAAATCAGATCCTCGTTCTCCTTTAACGATATGTCGCTAACATGGCCTCATTAGGGACAACAAAATGGAATAATGAAGATTCATTTTATACCAGATTGCCTATCACACCTGACCTGATAAGCTGACCTTGACCTCCGTGTGCTGTTATACTTTATGAGCCTTCAACTTTGATCTTTTCATTCTGTTTGAGTTGTTGTTTCCCTTGACCTCTTTGTACTGTTGCCAGGTCTTATTGTCTAAACTTATTTTTTTAACTGCTCTCTAGGACCATTGTTTAAGCTTGATTTCTTTGAACTGCTATCTAGTCAGGGACATAAATCATCTGTGGTTTTAAGTTTTGTTGTCTAACCTCTATAGCTACCTTGCCCGTTTAGATTGTTTTCTGACCTTGACCGGTTGACTTACCTTGACCTCTTTGTACTGTTGTCTTGTCATGGACATGAATCTTCTCTGTCCAGCAGTATCCCTTTGTAAAGCAATTGAATTCACGATAAATTTAATTTTCTTTGTACAAAGAACATACATTTATATCTGATTCAAAATAATATCTAGGCGTGCAAGGTTCACTGTAATATGTATTTGTATAAAACATTCAGGATAATACCTCGGCTGCACGTCGTTTGACAATGGTTTTCTTGGGATAATACTCACCATATCATCATCTGGATCAGAGCTCCATCTACCTCAAACGGTTTTGTCACAAAATCCACAGCTGGGGAAGAAAAAGAGGTTTACTTAATATGACAATATAGCAGAGAAGTTGATTGTAAGGAACAATTTAAATACATATCAGTAGTGAATACAAATTGAATATATTAATAATGAAATGCATGTAATATGTTCGCATGCATGTTGATCTTTACCTACGGTGGGTCGTAACTGTGGAGCAAACTCGTATCCCAGTAGACATCTCAGTAACGCTGTCTTACCGACGTAAGCGTCACCCACGATCAAAACTTTGTAGGTGGCAGCACAATCGTTCTCAGAAAGAGGCATCACAATAACTGCTTCATTGTTAACTGTATAGATCATATGAAAATTGAAAAGATTTAAATATTTTTTCATGGTGAATTCTTTCTATATCATCAAATTAAGATAGTCTTATCTAGAATTAAGAGCAATTATCAATAGCGTTTTGATGAACTGTAGTTTCACTTTTTCACCATTTGACAGTTTTCCCGCCAAAAAATGCTTTTCCGTGACCAACAATGATACTATAATTATACTATTTTTTTGGCAAGGTTATAAAGCATCGTCAATCGTTGAGTGCTAAGCATTACCCGTGGTCATTGAAAATCCTTAAAAGGGCCGGGATATCAAACAAAAATACAATATAAATATATATTTAATCGCGGAAATGCAGATATATAAGCCAATAAAATAAAATTGCGGAAAAGCAGGAAAGCTTTGTGGTAACGCACTTTGAAAAAAATTACGCACTTTGAAATTTTTTTCAAAGTGTGTTAAAATTGGGACAAAATCAACGCACTTTGACAAAAATTTTCAAAGTGCGTAAAATTTGGGACACACTCAACGCACTTTGAAAAAAAATTTCAAAGTGCGTTAAGAGTGTACATCAACATTTTTACCATGTGGACATTTAACGCACTTTGAAAAAAATATGTATAAAACAAAAATTCTAGACTTAGATTTTAGTAACTGAGAGAAACAATTTGTAATAATTATATATTTCGAAATACGGTTTAATTTACATGTATTGATAAACCCTCATCGAGAACAAGGAGAAGGTGAGTGTATAATAGTATGTCTCTCAGACCAACTCTTTTTTACTTACGTTGCAAACTGAAAGTGGAACCCCCCCCCTACACCAAAGGTAAGCCCCAATTTTAAATTATTATATTATGTATATCTTTGCAAAACGCTTGTTTGACTTTCAATTAATTTCAGTTTACAAAAAATGCATGCAAACTAAAAAAAAATAAGACAAGTAAAAAATTTAAGAAAGAATTTTCAAAGTATGAAAAAATCAAAATCGCTCACTTTCACATCCTGAAGTGACCTTATCACCGAAAAGTAATCCAACATATTCAATTTTTTTATCATACAGGTTCATTTACTATACATAAGATTTTCAAGAATATTGACCAAGCCATACACATTTATTTTTAAAGTGCGTTAAAATGGTAGATATCAACGCACTTTGAAAAGAAATTTTATTTTTTAAAGTCCGTTGATTTGGTCCCAAATTTAACGCACTTAGAAAAAATTGTTCAAAGTGCGTAATTTTTCAAAGTGCGTTGTAACACAGCTTACTTACTGAACACATTCTTAATTTTCTCTACATATTTATAATATTGTTTTACGTTCTAGAGCTTATTTAGTATGTGCATGTTAATATTTCAATTACAATTCATTGATTTCATCAAATGATGCATAACAGCTTTTCTTTTTTTTCATTTTTGAGAGTTATTTATTAGTAATGTTTTAAAAACCGTAAAAAACATAGTTGTGAAAAAAAAAGAGTATATTCAAGTTATATAGAAGGGGTAATTAATAATTAATGGAAGTCGAAGGTCATGTTTTTATTAACTTTCCCCCTTTTTTGATCTGCAAAATATACTGGAACTTTTAAACGTTGCAGATGGATTTCAAATTCTGAGATACCCATCTTTACTCTATATTGTTTTCACTTTTTTTTTTTTACTTTTACTCTACATAATCACGTTGACACTTAGTTTTTAAGTCGTTTTTGTATTACAGTAGTATTTTATTTTATTAAATAAAGAGGAAATGATACAGATATGTGAATTTGAGCTGAGAATTTGATATTCATGGACTTATCAGCTGTTACATGCTGTTAGTACGTGTCCCCCAAACAAATTAACGTCCTGTAATTATGTTCCCCAAACGAAGTTGGGGAACATATTGTTTTTACTCTGTTTCTTATTATTATTATTATTATTATTATTATTATTCCTGGGAAAATTTTGTCCTCGAGTGATCTTGTAAACTATACATCCGACTAAGGTAAAATGTTTTTAGGGTCAGTAGACATGTTATGTAGATTTGCCGAACGAAGGTCATTTTGCGCGCACGTGCTTGCAAGAGCGCGCACGTGCAACACGAGAAATGACCAATATAATGGAAATTACTGTAACTTTTCTTTTTGTGGAAGAATTTTTTTGATACTCATAATATAAGGATACATTAGTAGGATAGACAAGATGGCATGGTCAAAATAGCAAGATCTCACGCGCATGCACGTGCGCTTCGCTCTGATTGGCTGAAACTAAAGTCTCAATATCTTTCTTGTTTCTTGTCATAATCTTTTGAAATTTTGAGCATAGTCCTACATTATAAAGATCTACAGCATGATATATAAAAATTTCCATGAAAGCATGCGCATGCGCGCGTGCTGCAATCCGATTGGCTGAAACTTTAAATGGCTATATCTTCTTTGTTTTTTGACGAAATGCATTGAAATTTGAAACATAGTAATGCATTGGGATATCCTAAAATATGATATAGGAAAAATCATGAAATCACGCGCATGCACGTGTGCTGCAATCTGATTGGCTGAAACTTTATATGGCTATATCTCCTTTTTTTTTTGACGAAATGTTTGGAATTTTAAAATATAGTCATTCATTTAGATACCCTTCAATACGATAAAGATAAAAATTTATGAAATCACGCGCATGTATGTGTGCTGCAATCTGATTGGCTGAAAATTCAAATGGCTATAACTCCTTTGTTTTTCAACGAAACAGGATGGGATTTAGAACATAGATATATATAAGGGACTTCTAAAAGAAGGTGTAGTCATTATGCACGTGCTTGCACGTGTGTGCACGCAAAATGAGTAAAATTAAAAATACATTCGAATGAGTGTATTTTTTAATACTTATGGATTAAATGTTTTGATATTAAGTATATTAAAATTTTAGATAGTGTAGACAAGATAATATGGTCGTTACGCAAATGAACACGCGTGCAATGCCTATTTTTATGTTCCCCAAACGAAGTTGGGGAACATATTGTTTTTACTCTGTTTCTTATTATTATTATTTTTCTTCTTCCTGGGCACTTTTTTGTCCGCGAATAATCTCGTAAACTACACATCCAGCTAAGGTGAAATGTTTTTAGGGTCAGTAGACATGTAATGTAGATTTGCGGAATGAAGGTCATTTTGCGCGCACGTGCTTGCGAGAGCGCGCACGTGCAACACGTGAATGACCAATATAATGTATATTGGCGTAACTTTTCTATTTTTTGATGAATTGTTTTGAAACTCATAACGTAAGGATGTATTACTAGTATAAACAAGATGGCGTGGTCAATATGGCAAGATCTCACGCGCATGCACGTGCGCTACGCTCTGATTGGCTGAAACTAAAGTCTCAATATCTTTCTTGTTTTTTTGACGAAATCCTTTGAAATTTTGAACATAGCCATGCATCAGGATATCCTACAAAATGAATTATAGCAATTATCATGAAATCACGTGCATGCACGTGCGCTGCAATCTGATTGGCTGAAATTTTGAATAGCTATAACTCCCTTGGTTTTCAACCAAACAGGATTGGATTTGGAAGATAGATATATATAATGGACTTCTACAAGAAGGTATGGTCACCATGCACATGCATACACGTGCGTGTACGAATGCTGCAATCTGATTGGCTGAAACTTTAAACAGCTATAACTTCCTTGGTTTTCAATCAAACGGGGTTGGATTTAGAACAGATAGATGTAATGGACTTCTACAAGAAGGTATGGTCACCATGCTCATGTATGCACGTGCGTGCACGTGAAATGGGTAAAATCAAAAATACACTTGAATGAGCGTTTTTTTTTTAATACTTTTGGATTAAATACATTAAATTAAAAAAAAAATTAGCATATTAAAATATATAGATTGTGTAGAGAATATGATATGGTCATTACGCACATGCATTAACATGCGCAAGTGTGCAATGATAAAATTTGAATGAACATGGTACACTTCTTGGTAAACGTTGTTAAAGTCTCAAATGCAAAAAGTTTTTCTTATTTAATTACGCTTACAGGGAATATGACTATAAAAGGGAGTTGGGGAGCGTTTGGGGAACATCTGTAACGGTCCCCGTTACAATTAGCACTAGTTGCATATTTATCTACACCGAATTCGCCTGACATTCTCACAAATAATTTAATGTGAAATATTTTGATACGGAACATGCATATGATCAGATAATGAAGCCATGCTGTTACATGTAATTCAAGTTAGGATTAGTTCTTAGGAATATATTTTTAAAGAATTTATTAAAATGTCCTTAAAATTACGAGTTTGATTTGTACATAAGCAAAATTGATAAATTTAGCACTCACCTTTCAATCAAATTCATTTCGATTTTGTCACTTCACATCCAGAGTGTTAATGGAGAATCTGAGATGGGAGTCGTCCGAGAAACCAAAAGTATGAATGGAAGAGAATCTATAGAATGTTTGCACCTGTTTCCAGGGGAGCTGAGAGTTTCATATATACATCTATATACATCTATATCGGTATTTGTAAATTGTGGCCGCTGATCGCACACAGTTTACAATATCCAGCCCCGGAATGGCGTGAGGTCGCATCCCAGTCAGTCATTACATTATCTACAGCTGGCACGACCAGCTAATGTAATTAATTTAAAAACTCTCCAAGAATGAGTTTTTCAGAATCCATGGGTCATTTTCTGTTATCAGCGAACATTGATGATAAACCTGGAGTTTCAACTGTTTTGTTTCTTTATGATAAATCTAAACATCAGTCAGGGGGAGCCAGCGCACTTGTTGTTTCTTGTAAATAAGTAAATATATATGTCAGGGGTATTGAAGGAAAACCAAACATTAAAACAACATCAATGTCAATTTTCTGTGAAGCCTAAAATATTTTTTTTATTGAATACCAAGATTTGCACCTCGTATACAGTCTTATGATAAATAATAACTATTGAATTTCTATATAACCATACTCTGGCCATTTTGAATCGGGCTTTGTTTTAAATTTTTGATAACGCAATTTTTTAAAATTGTTTATTAATAGAAAAGTCTTTTCTTTAAATTAAGTAATGCAACAATATATATGCAAAGATCTTTTAGTTGTCTGAAATTCAAGAGTACCTATAAGTATACAAATTGATGCATATACATTTTTAAAAAGAAGATAGGGGAACAAGGCGGGCAGAGTGTGTATAGCGTCAGATATTCAGAAATAATATTCATTATGTGAATTTAGTATTTAAATTAACTTTTCATTATTGAAATTAATGAAATTGTTAGAAAAATACCTTTTCTGAGAGAAAAAAATATCGTAAATTTTTGTTTTCTTTCATAAAAATATTAGATGGTATTCGTGGGATTCGAACCCGTAGCAATAAAAATCCGACGAATCGGTCTGCTTTGAGATAGAGACTAACGCGCTATAACCACTATGCTACATTGCTCACGATAATATTGGGCATTTAAATAATGTTTGTGGTATGACCCTTGACTAATGCCTAGGTCACATTTCCCGGCCGGTGGCCGTTGACCGGTGGTAATCGGTGGTAATCCATGGTGATAACGATGCCCCAACATCGGTCCACATCGGCCTAGTAGTCCTTAAAGAATCAGTCACATTATCCAGCGATGGATATACGATGGGCAACCAATGCGTTTTATGATAAAAATGGCGTGGTTGCCGGCCGGACTTACAAAGGCCCAGCGAAGCATTGCTAATCATAAAACGATGTTCTAGGATAATCGGCCGATGTATATTACATCGCTTATACATTGGTGAACATCGTTCTAACATCGGTTGACTACGGGCCAATGTTTGGTCGAACATCGACCGATGATCGGCCGTTATCTGTTGAACACCACTCAACCCCCCGATGATCTCAAATTCAACGGACAATTGACGATGCTCGGCCATACATCGGCCGATCCGTGTAAGATGTGTTAATGATGGGTTGCCGATGAGGAGCGATGTGAGGCATCGTTGGAGACATCGCTGAATTTTAACTACGAATTATCTCCTACCGATGACCCCACCGATTTGCAAAATCGCCTCAGTCACCGTCCGATCACTAGTGGTGCCCGGCCGGCAACCACGCCATTTTCATCAAAAAACGCATCGGTTTCTCATCGTATACCCCATCGCTGGATTATGTGACTGATACTTTAATGGACTTAAAGTATTTCTCGGAAAGATGTATAAAAGGTATAGTGGGTCTTCGCTCCATGTTTTTGTAAACCAAAAATTGTATATTCTATTGCAAACTTTTAGGACCATCTTTCAAAAAATGGAGCGAAGACCCACTCATATTGAAAATTTTTGTTAAAGTATGAGAAAACTGATCGTTTTTGTTCTTTTTAGTAAGCTTTTTCATATCAAATATTTTCAGTCTTTGTGAGATTTCTGTAAATTGTAGAGATTTTACATTAAATATACTCTATTATTAGATAAAATATCAAATAAAATTTAGATATAATTGAGATTTAATTTTTCACTTCTTATCTGTCGCACTATAGGCAATTTGCCCGCCTTATCCTCCCATCTTCTTTGAATATCAATCTGCTAAAAACCTTTCTTAAGTAAATTGATGAAAAAAATGTAATCAACAGCTGATTAAAAAATTGAAATCGAGGTTTATTGATTATTTTTATCATTAATATAAATGATATATTGAATTTATATAATCAAATTGCACAACTATCATTTTTCTCTTCAAATTATTTTAACTTATCTTTATTTTGTTGTCCCCCGCTTGAAAAGTGGGGGATATAATTTGGGTCTGTCCATCCGTCCGTCCCTCTAGCTCTCCGTCCGTCTTTCTGTCTCTCTGTAACGCTTTCGTTTCCACACGATATCTCAAGAACCCTTTCGTGATGAAATTTTGCATAGCAACTCTCTATGGACTATTTAAGAAGAACCCTATTGATTTTGAGGTCAAAACATCAAAGGTCAAGGTCATAAATTTGCAATTCACTTTCATTTCCGCGCGATATCTCGAGAACCCTCTGGGGGTTTTCCCCCCCTTTTTTTAAATATACTTTTCTTTTAACTAAATGATAGTATTCACTATTCAGCATGTGAAATGAAAAAGTTATGACGTCTGGTTTGTACACACTCATAAAATCATTGTTACAGTCTGATAAATATTCTCTATATAAAGAGAATCTTCTACACACGTAATAAAGAATAAGCACAAATCTTTATTTCCATATTGGCATACCGGTATTTTATTTACTTTAGTATACATGTATAGATTTAATATTCTACAAATTCAGTCAGGGGGGGTCCGACACCCCCCTCCCCCGATCTGCGCATGGTTTACTTTTTTCCCTAAGCGGGAGACACACATTCTCTGAATTAGCTTGTTATGCTTTAAATATGCAAAGAGGAAAATCACAATAATCCATGAAATATTTGAAGTAAAAATTGTGAAAAATTTAGCAATCATTTTTATTATTCATGAAGTTTACCTCACTGGGTCATCATTGTAAAACATAAGAATTTTAAATTTACTGCGTGTTACCTAGAATTAGGTAGTACTTAAGGACAGATGATACAAACAAACTTTTGTCAAAGAATTTGAAAATAACAAGTTGGGTCATATTTAAATGAGTAAAATGAATAATTTTCACCGCGTAGTTTTTAATTTTTTATTCAAATTTGCACAAAAATGGAATTTGAAGTGAAAATTATTTGTATAGATTAACAAGGATGGTTTCAAAAGGGCATACTTTTGAACATCACAGAAGATTTACAATTTTTTTTATTTTATATAGAAATTAATTAGGCCAAAAAATATATACCAATCCAGGCATCCATTTTTTGTTTGTATCATCTGTCCTTAATAATCTCCAACTGGAAGATCGGAGAAATGCCTTAAGGGTGTTTTAAACGTAATCATTATTTTCATACAGCTGATGAACACATTTTAACAATATTTTGATATATCTACGAATCGAGTAATGTACGACTGATTTTCCCCGATGTAACCGGAAGTGGTTTTATTTCCTCCCACCTGACTTTGTTTTGATCGGTGAAGACTATGTAGCTCTAACGATTCAAACGACAAGCCTGTAAAGGCTGTCACATTGAAATGGCTGATATTATTTTTGAGTCCTTTGGGATACCAACAAAGTTTCTGAGACCAGTTTCATCGACAAAGTTTCTGGGACTGGTAATTTTCTTTTTCGATTGATTATCCCATTGTTATCAGACCCGAAACCATCTCCTTCTTTAGGTTTAATATACACACGAAGCTTGAAGTAGCTATATAGCTAGTTTTAGAAATGTTGTTCTCTGGTTGAAACAAAATGGCCATACAAACCAGAGAGTTTAAGATAAAGCTTTGTGGAAATAAAATAAATATGCATTCCCCTACTTGAAGCTTAGGATCTGATAATTAATCCCCCCCCCAAAAAGCGAATTTTTAAAGCTGACTTTTGATATTAGAGCCTGTTTTTTTAAAAGTACAAATACAGTAACACAAAACAAAAATATATTTATACTTTGCACTTTTTGATTAATATCATTCATGAAAAGGCAACAATTCTTCAGTGCAGATCTGCTTAATTGCTTTGTCATTGCAAGAACTTGTCTTGTAAAGTATTCTTAGCTGTTAGTTCTTTTTTTCATTTCATAATGTTAACAAATCATTAAATCATTTTATGTAGCATAAGAAATATTGGTGTGTGTGTGGCAAGTACATGTACATGTATTTCTGTAATTGACTGCTAATAAATGTTTGTGCACACAAAAAATTATGATTTACAGTGCCTTATACTTCTTGAGACAAAATTTCTATCATATAAATTATTTGTAGATTATTATTTAAATTTTAAATGAAATACTTTATGTGCATTCTATTCATAGGTAACAGAACCTTGGTTGTTGTCGCTGGTGCAGAGTGGACGATGTCCAGATGATCAGGACGTAAATATCTCTGACTCAGAAATTGATGGCCTGCTGGCTGTGTCTAACATTCAGACTCCACAGCCTTGGGTCAGGATATTCATCAAAATCAAAGAACCGTACTACAAACCTGTACAGGAGTAAGTAATCATGGTTATGTAGTACAGTGTACCTCACTTTTCATGTCAGCTTTGTTAAAACCTGTCTGTTTACATTTCTTTACTGTTAACATCAAGGATATGACAAGGCCACATTCTTTCATTCAATCTTTAGTGATACATCTGCCTATTTATATCTGAATAAATCTGTTACGCTATAATGTTAGGATTGCATGAACACATACAAAACAATACAATTTTGTAATGTTAGGAATGCTTTAAATGCCCAATACGGTACAATAAAACAGCAGTGTAAGATTTTTTTTTATTATATTAGCCCTGAGTCGCCAGACTATGATCCAGTACCCTACACTTTACACGGACATCTGGACAACATTAACCAGAGGGTTTATCAGGACATGTGGCGATCCGTCTATAGTCAGTATCAGGAGGGAAAACTCTCCAATTCACAGGTATCTTATCAAAATCCTAGCTATATGTAGCAGTATTTAGTGCTTTATTATTGATTTATGCAAACAGCAAATGTTCTGAGATAAAATTTTCAAATTAGGGCTAAAAAGAGCCTCCTCTTCAAGTACCTCACAATATCTTGCACAATCCGTCATATAGATATAAATAAGAACATGAGGAAATGTGCTAAATTAAATTTAAGATAACTTGCTCAAAAATCATTTTCTGCCTAACATTGTACACACTTAATATAACACATTTACAGCAATTTGTAGTCGATTGGAATATAAATTTGTCCTCAGTTTTTGTACTAATATTTTCCTTGTTATATATTCAGGGTGTCCAGGACTTCTCTTGTGAACACAGAGTGATGAGTTGTCTTGATGTATCCAGATTTCTATTGGGGGAGAGCTCCACTCCTAATATTGTCCCTATCTACACAACAAAGGAAGCAGGACACGGTCTTATTGTCATAGAGAAGTATATTCCCCACTCCGTACACAGCCTCCTGGCCTACAGTCCAGCCATTGTTAACCTCTCTATAGCTAAACCTCTGTTCCTGTTGTACCAGCTCCTCAAAGTGATGCTTGTGTTCCACAGTCAGGGGGCCAGGATGGGGGACCTGAGTACATACAACGTTCTGGTGGACCCCAATCTGTGGGTGTACAAGTCGGCCGTCAGCACCAGACCTCAGGTTGAGGTGAAGAGAGCGGAGAGCTGTACAAACATAGACACTGTCACTAACTCCAGGATCGACATCACAGAGCTGGAGAAGATAGAAAACATGGAGCCTGAACAGTTCCAGCATTACTACAATCAGCTGAAGGTGGAGCTGGCAGACCTTCCCTCTATAGTCGACATGTGGGTCAACAGAAAAATCTCCAACTTTAAGTATTTGTTGGTTTTGAATCATCTAGCTGGAAGACGACTAGGTGATCCCAATCACCACCCGGTGTTGCCGTGGGTGATGGATTTCTCTGGTCCAGATACTGGCCTTCGTGACCTCACGGTGTCAAAGTTCAGACTGAACAAGGGAGATAACCAGCTGGACTTAACCTTTCAGACATTTTCCAGTGACCACATTCCTCACCATGTTCCCGATGTTCTGTCAGACATCACCTACTACGTCTATAAGGCCCGGCGGACCCCAAAGTCCACACTGTGTAAATATGTCAGGTCAAAGTGGGTCCCTAATGAATATCCCCACAGTATGCAGAGAATGCAGGAGTGGACTCCAGATGAATGTATCCCAGAATTCTTCACGGATACCACCATTTTTACCTCCCTCCATGAAGATCTCCCTGACCTTGAGGTGCCTGGCTGGTGTAGTTCAGCTGAGGACTTTGTGAGGCGACACCTGGAGGTTCTGGAGAGTGACTCTGTGTCTGAGGAGCTGCATCACTGGATTGACCTCACGTTTGGCTTCAAAGTAAGAAAACATTAAAAAAATAAATTGCATGAAGAGACTTTCATTTACATATAAAACTAGGAATCTGTTAAGGACATAAATTTTTAAAATGCAAAAAATGCATAGAAATGTTAATGAAAAAAATTTGCAATCACTTTATCCAAATACTAATTACATGACACCTTATTCTAACGCCCTTCATTATGGATAGGATTCATACCGATTTTTCTCCCAGGTTAAAATCTTTGTTAACTTTATTGTTTATTGCCTTCCTTTGTTTTCTAGCTGTAATAACTTTATTATTTATGGCTTTCTTGTGTTTTGTAGCCGTAATCTTTATTGTTTTTGACCTTCCTGTTGTAGCTGTCAGGGTCAGCAGCTGTCCAGTGTAAGAACGTAAACCTTCGTCTGGTGGACAACCACACCTCCACCCTGAATCACGGTGTTGTCCAGCTGTTCCAGGAACCCCACCCCCACCGGATCCCTGCCTCTACCTCCATCAAACCCACACCCCCGCGTCTGCCAAAAAACATGTTTATACTCCATGTAAGTAATTCAAAAACATGTTTATACTCCATATATTAAGTAAATCAAAAATGTGTATATTCCATTTAAGAAAATCAAAATTATGCTTATATTTTGACTAAATGTCAGTAAATCATACATGTACAGGGTAATCTACAAGTCCATGTTATTTTTTTTTAATATTCTTAATTCTCCTTTTTGTTTTGCTGTTTGATTCAGCTAAAAGTGCCAATAAAGACATTTTAAAAATGTTTAAATTCCATTCTTAAATGCAAATTTTTTCAATTTTTTGTAGAATTTACCAGAAATGCAAGAAGAAAGTCATTTAGACAAAGGGTAATATTATCATGCTCAATTTATTTAAGTTTTGAAAGTTCAGGAATATATGTGTAGATCTCTGGGGGTATTCATGTTTTATTTATAGTCAGAGCAGAGTAACAAAGGGCCCAGAGAATGACCGAATCACGTTACCAAAGATGTATGATCCCCTCGCTGATCTCAATCAGATGGAAGCTTCTTATCAGTTCTCCAGTAGGACATTCAAACAGATGCCAAAGAAAACAGAGATGCAGGCTTGTATTTCTATCAATTCACTGATTTCAAAAAACTCTGGTAGATAATTATAATTTTTAGTTACGTATACAAAAATACAGGAATATATTTAAATTTTAGTGAAATTGTTTACATTTGTGGCAATTATTTTTCATTCATTTTACGAAGTTGTTTAAACATGTTAAACAACCTGGAAGAATAATTTACTGTACAGTGTTAAGACTATTACTAATTAGTAATTTTTCTAAAGTTTCTAAAGTTGTCTAAATTATTAAATTTTATACATGGTTTCATAAAGCGAAATCTAAGTAAATGAAGTAAATTCTGATGTTCTTGAAAATATGAATTCATATATTCATATATTTTAAAAGTATAAACTGAAAGGTTATATATTTTGGACCCTGTGACTGATACTATATGGAGGGACATAATTATAGAGCTTTGCGTGTCTTACTCTAACCTTACAATTACTCTAGACTATATATTACTCTGTGTTTTAGATTAAGCCACACTTGGACTCTGTGACTGATGCTATATGGAGGGATATACAGAGCTTTGCGTGTCTGGCCTGTGAGATTTTTCTGAAGGATCAGATTCAGTTTCAGGATAAATCCTGGTCACTTGAGGAGCGCTTCACTTTCCTGTCTCAGATTTACAGAGAGAACCCAAGTCTTATACCAAGGTGAAATGAAAAACAATTGAAACCAATTAATGCAATTATAAAAGATTGGACTGATTTAAATAATGGTAATATCCAAATATAATTACATGTTATCTAACGAATCAGTTCATTTGATTTAGGTGCATCACCTCCTTAGCTCAGGAGATACTCCACTTACATAAGCCCCCCGCTGTCATTGAGGATATTGCCACCAGGGGGCACCTTTCTCTGTTCCGTTACCCTACTGTCAGTTCACAAGGCCTGCCTCCACCCACACCTGCCCAGCTTCTCCACCCGTTTGTAGGTCTCCTCCCTTTCCCAAGCTACTTCTCCCAGCTGTATGAGTGTATCTGTAACCTCAGACACAAAGACCAGGAGATACAACAAATCACCTGGAGGAAGAACAGCTCTTTAGAGAAGGACAAACTTATCAAGGTCATCTCTCGGGAGAAGGTCACCATCTTGCAGCACTTCCTGGAGGAGAACCAGGGCTGCTATGGAGAGGAGGGGATTGAGTTGATCCTGCCGTACGTCCAGGAACTCTTCAGTCAGGAGGACACTGCCATCCAGGCAGCGTGGTCACTCTTCAATCTGATTGGACAAGAATTAGGACCAAGGGAAACCGCCAAAATATTCCTACCCTACTTAGTGAGAATCTTCAATGTAGAACAGTCCACCCCTAAACACATGAAGATTTACCACCGGTCGTTCCTGGTTCAGCTACTGGTGAGGCTGGGTCTGAGTGTGTTCCTTAATAACTTCTCCACTCTCCTTGTGGAGGCAGCAGCTGGGTACAGGGACTACGTGTTTGAGGACCTGTACCTGGACAACCTCTACCCCAGCAGTCCGGGGTCCCAGAGGGAGTCCACTAAAGAGTTACCTCCCCTGAAGGAAGAGAGCGTCAGTGACGAGGACTCGCAGACGTATGAGGACACAGTTCCTGAGGAAGACAACACGGAGGACGAATTCTCAGGAGATTTCCCATGTATCCTCGAGGACGCACAGCAGGGGACAGAGTCGATGGAGGATGAGGAAGACATAGACAGGTTAAGTGAGGCGTCACAGGAGGAGGATGAGGACTCGGCTGATAAGACCTCAATACACAGCCTCGCCGGGCTGATTGATCCCGCCCAGAGAGAGGAAGCAGTCAGTGATCTGGAGGAAGAGGACTCACAGAGTCTGCAGTTTCAGGTCAGAGCTGTAGTCAGTTTATAATACATTTAATATATAGGTGTGTGTGTGTGTGGGGGGGGGGGGCTGTAGTCAATGATGTGGAGGAGGAGGACTCACAGAGTCTGCAGTTCCAGGTCAGAGCTGTAGTCAATGTACATCTCTATATCAAATAAAAAGTCCAAAGGTTCAAAAAAAAATTTATAGAAATATTAAGATAACAAAGGAGAACTAGAGGTTTAAATCTGTTTGTAGGAAGAAGAGGAGGACACAGACTCCAGTCCTCAGATGATTCCCGGGGGTTCCCGCAGCTCTCACCCCGCCGTGACGGGGAGTCAGGGAATGGTCCGCAGCGAGACGGACGAGTTCGCCAGGACCATGTCAGAGAAGTCTGAATCAGAGGTCGTCAATATCAAGGACGTCGCCACAGAGAGCATCAAGTGGTTGTCACGACGACTAGGTTGTTTGTTGACGGCTAAGTTTCTGTCCAGAAATTTGATTCGGATGTTGACGCTGTGTTACCTTGGAGATGAGCAACTCATCACCATCACAGATTCTGGTGAGTGTCAGTTTTACTTGGCTTATATGGAGCTTCCTGCTGTTGTGTCATGCCTTTATTCTGAGCTTTCACAGATATTTAATGTAACTGATTTTACAGACACTACTACTACATCTATTAAAAAGTATACCAGATTACATCCATGTATATTATCATATATATGTAATAGAATTATTTTACAAATTTTATTCAATAACTTCCAGAGAAGCGGTTCAATAAGACATCACGGCTTGTATTTGGAGACAGAAATGCACATAAAGTTTTGGAGTGTTTGTCTGAAATCTCACAGCTGTATGGAGAACAAGTGGTTCTACTGCAGTATATACCCTGTACTATAGATATGGTGAGAATTACAAAATTAACTTTTATAAAACAATTAAACATTTAACATGAAGATTGTTTGATTGAGACTGATTTATGACTGAATTTTTTTCATATTCAAGGTGACCCTGGCCAAAAAGAGACTGACCCAGAAAGGAGAGGCGGGGTTAATTAGTGCGCTTGTACTAATGAGACATGTCCTACCCCTCATCTCAGATAAAAGTCTTATGGATATACTTCAGGTAGATAAAATCATGCGCTCTGATATTT
Organism: Saccostrea cuccullata; assembly: GCF_032062105.1. Classification (NCBI taxonomy): domain Eukaryota; kingdom Metazoa; phylum Mollusca; class Bivalvia; order Ostreida; family Ostreidae; genus Saccostrea; species Saccostrea cuccullata. The sequence continues at coordinate 112,235 of NW_026924535.1, read as the reverse complement.
GTGTCTTTGGTCATGGGGTTGTCATTACTTTTAGATTAATAGATTTAGAAGAATTACACGCTTAGTTTGGACTTTCAGTAAGGCGTGGCATTCTCGATGTTACCTAATTAGCTTCTGAAATTTACACAGCTTCATTTCACTGTTGAAATATACATATGATAGAAATGCAGCCGGATGTCAACTGGTGTAGTAAATAGCCAATTAAAAGTTCAGAGGCCAGAGGTGGGGCATTAGTCGTCTGATCGTTATCAACAACAATTTTAAGTTCCTATGTTGTTAATTTCATAACCAATGAGAATCTACTAGTATTCGCCATTACGTAGCGCCGAGAAAGTCACGCCCTACTGAAAGTCCAAAGATAGGGTAAAATACTCCTATCTTGAAATTTTAATGGAGTTTAACTTTGAAAAATTGAACTTAAAGAGTTTATCATCTAAATTTTTTGATTTATAACTGTGTTACATTAAGAATTTATATGGACAAAATCAAGAAGCACTCATCACTGGTTTCACAGTAAAAAAAAAAATCACATTATTTTAGGAGACAATCATTAAGGAAGTTCTCAATCCGACCATTAAACTGGTTTCCTCCCCCTCCTGTCATTTTCCCGGTGGTAGCAGCATTAGGACTGTGATCTGTCATAAACTGGTGGACGTGGTCTATGTGATTGGTCTCCGTCTCGGATTCGAGATGACCAGGAACCAGATGACAGGAGTTCTGAAGGAATTCTTCTCGTCATTTAATCAAGTATACGGACAACAGATGCTGAGGTCAGAGTCATCTCAAAGTTTGTCTGATTACAAACAGGGGAAAGGGAACCAAGGTAGGAGAACTAGTTAACACACAGTGGTCCTTCAAAATGCTGATAAATTTACATGTGTGTATATCTATCTTTTCATGTACATTCTATTTGACTCAAATTAATCAAATGTTTATTACACTTTAGGCAATTTATGTGAATTCCTTCTACTCTTCTAATTCATTTCCATGTAAATATTTATATAATGTACATGAAATACTAATTAAGTTAACAGATGTCACTTTTAAAATTTTATTTGAATTTAACTCAATATACATACCATAGATGTAAGTACAAATATTTTATGATGAAAGCAAACTAGTATGACTATTATATGACACACACACAGAGGTGTCTTATTTATGATAAACACATCTTTTACTTGTAGCTGGATCTTTGGATGAGTATTGTAACATTAAGATTGACTCTCACACTAACGAGTACACCATAGGGACACCAGTCAGTATCTCCAGTCTAGAATCACCCCACAACTCATTGATGTTACGGAAATCTCACTCACTCGCCTTCAACACAATTGAAGATAAAGGTTAGAAATTATCTTGTAACAAATAAATTTATACATTTGTCGATATGTTAGTAATATGCAAAAAAAGGTCAATACTCATAATATATGAGAACTTCATTTTGTGTCAACACAATCATTGAAAGCAAAAAATATTTTTCTAGTAAAGCATGTTTTACAGTACTGTAAATCACTTTTTATGTGTTGTTTAGAACTTTATTTTTGTGTAATTACGAGAGTGAGAGTGAGGGACAGTGTGCTTAGGGAAAATTTTAATTCTCGCGTATAATAGTATTCCTTAAAAATATATAGAGCAATAACCACAGTTCGCGAAAGTTTTGTCTCGCTAATCAAGAGTCAATGACTATCTCGCGAAAATAAGGTGTCGCGAAAATTTAGTGATCTACAGTATTTAGTAACTTGTTCAAGTTGGTACATAGTTTTCTTTGTTATAAATGCTCTGTTGATGTGATTGTGCTATATTTAGAGGACTCCCCTGAGGGGATGGTGCGTGACGTAGAAAAAGTGAAGCAGGAGCTGGCAGACGTCTTCAACCCTGAGCTGGCCATGGCCTCCTACATCCCATTCCTCAGAATCTTTGGCAAGTTAGTACACAGACTTCTAGTTCATTTGTTAATTAAAACAAGCAAACACCATATTAACATGACAAGAAACCAGAAACATGTAAAATATATCATTAAATGAAATCAATCTTTTTTCACTCAGTACACACATGGAGCAGTGTCTGCCCAATGAAGATCTCATCAGACAGCTGTGTTCTCAGTACGACATGAGTGTAGGACAGACATCTCCAGAGAGTTCATCAGAACCCACGTCACCAATGGGTAAAGTTTATCAGAACTCACAATTCCAATAGGTAAAGTTCACCAAAGCTTATATCTCTTGTAAAGATAGAGAACATACTGTAAACGTATTACATTTGGCTGTGTATTCTTTTTAGCGCTTTTGGTGAAGAGAAACTTCCGCTAATTCAAGTACAACGCTAAATGTCTTGCAAATATACACATAAATAGGAACACTGAGAAATGCGCTAAATCAAATCTATGCTAACTTGTTCAAAAATTAATTTCTGCCAAATATCGTACATGCTAAATATAATACATTTACAGTATAAAGCTAGATATTCCATTGAACATCATCTGATCCTTGTTTGTAGAGGAGTACATTCCCTCTCAGCCTTCACCACAGCCCACGGCAGCCATCACTGGAAACAAGATAGAGGTCACCAACACACACACAGACATGATACGATTCGGCCCCATCCACCGCTCCTCTCGGATCCTCACCCTAGATCCTGATGAAACCAAATGGTGAGGTTATTTATAAATTGAAAGAGAATAAAACCAGTGAGGGTGTAGAGAATATCCCATATTACTTGGTAATGCTAATGATAACTGTGTCATAGAAATTAAATTTCATATTGCTCAAAATTCAAAGAAATATTACAGAAACTGATTAACAGGAAAATGGAACCTTTAAGTCAAAAACTGAAATATTTTTATAGAAAAGTAGTTCATGGTTTTCTAATATGGGATATGTTGCATTCAGTGAATATAAAGAGAGAAACAAGCAGAGACATCTTAAAGGGAACTGGTTAGCCTACTGGGAACATGAGCTGGGTATGTAGACTGGGAGTGAATGAACACAAAATAAAGAGTCGATTTAATTAATAGTTTCATAAAATTATGTATGTATACCTTGATAGATATGCTCAATAGATTTGCTGTAGATCTGAATAAAATATGCTAGAGGTTACCACAGGAAGAAAACTTTTGTGATACAAAATTCACAGTTAGAGATTATGAATTTTAAAATAGAGCACTTCTATATACACATATGTTATGAGAAAAGCTATTCATGTGGAAATTGGCATTTTTTATTGATGGTTGAAAGAAGTAAGAGGCGTCTTAAAGGAACTCATTACTACCATGAAAACGTGATGAATAATTTGATTCAGTTCTATATCTGTACCAGGTTTGAGTGAGCGAGATTCCCTGTTCAACTTTAAACAAATCAAACTGCAGACATTCGAGGGCCACAGCAGTAGTATCCGAGCAATGGTCGCCCTCGACAACGAGAATTCCTTCATCAGCGCCAGCAAAGACAAAACAGTCAAGCTGTGGTCCATCAAAAGCTTTGGTGACGGCAATGGCAGGTAGGTTAAAGGTGAAATAAACTGTCATCTCCCTGGTACCAATGTTAAAAATATAATAAACTGTCAACTCACAGGTGTTAACGTTAAAGGTGAAGTAATCCAGTTAAATTCGAAAATTTTAGTAATCAAAATCAGATGCCATCTTTAACTTACTTTTTATTAGATGCATACATTTAATTATGAAAAGTTTGTCTTTTAGATGTAAATGCCAGTACACCTATAATGGACATAAGAAGTCTATTTTCTCCATTGTTTATCTGGACACTGTACAACTGGTGGCTTCCTGTGACAGCAATGTTCATGTAAGTACGGGATTGTCTCAAAGTCTTTCATGTCAAGTAAATCCCTTTTATTATTCTCATCTGATATGAAAATTTATCATGAACATAATAACGAATCATATTGGTAGATATGGGACCCCTTTACGAGTGAAGTAGTGAGAATGCTGGATTCCAATGGATCCTCGCAGCCGATCACAGCCATGACAACCCTGCCAGCTCCCAGCACCATGATCGTCACGGCAACCAACGAATCCATGCTCAGGTCAGTCACAGTTATCTTTCCTTTAGGGCATCTCAACTCTATGTCTATAGCTGTTACTAACAAGTTTTTAGATTGTTACAACAGTTTGGAAACAATAAATTACCATATGTTAATCATAAATGCCAAAGAATATTTTTAATTTGTTTCTCTAGGTACCTTGATTTGCGATCAGCTGAGTTTGCACATGAGTTCAAAACATCAACAACTTCTGCTGGTAAGTCAATGCTGGTTTCGCTGTAAAATCTTGAATACAGAAAAAGATATAAATTTTCTCATTTTTCATACATTGCTTATGATACATGTGACTGTAACCAGTTCCATCAGACATATTTTAAAATATTGGACATGTTTTGTGTTGACAGGTCTGATTGGCTCTCTGACTGTCTTGTTTTGTGTTGCCAGGTCTGATTGACTCTCTGACCATCATGTTTTGTGTGGAGAGCTCTGATTGGCTCTCTAACTGTCATGTTTTGAGTTGAAAGAACTGATTTGCTCTCTGGCCATCGTGTTTTGTGTTGACAGGTCTGATTAGCTCTCATACTGTCATATTTTGTGTTGACAGGTCTGATTGGCTCTTAGATTGTCATGTTTTGTGTTGACAGGTCTGATTGGCTCTCAGACTGTCATATTTTGTGTTGACAGGTCTGATTTGCTCTCTGACTGTCATGTTGTGTTGACAGGGCTGATTGGCTTTCAGACAGTCATGTATTGTGTTGACTTGTCTGGTTGGCTTTCTGACCATCATGTTTTGTGTGGAGAGCTCTGATTGGCTCTCTGACTGTCATGTTTTGTGTTGACAGGTCTGATAAGCTCTCTGACCATCATGTTTTGTATTGACACCTCAGAGGACCTATTTTTTTCCTCCGCCAGCTCATCATAGTCCCTGTCTTATAATCAGATCTGTGTTTTGTCCAAATTCACACGAAGTGTAAAATTTCAGTCAGGCATCCACCACGATGACATCTTCGCTAGCCAAAGGTTTCTGCTACACTACTCTCCTCATAATCCCTTGGCATACAGTGTTGATAGAAGTTGTTTTTTTTTCTCGATTTCTGATAGGGATTCGGTACACAAAGCAATTGTTTTCTGTAAATGACGATATTTGCGTTTGGGATACTTCTTGAATCTTTAATCTCGGAAATGAAAAACGCAAGTAAACAATGATCCGTAAGATAACGTGCAATTCTATGAATACCTACGATGTCATCCATTATCTTCTAGATATGTGATTAAGAATCTATATTGAAGCTTCCGATTTGTACTATAAATAATAACTCAATTAATGCTTCTTAATATTCTTGAAAAAAACTTTGATTTGATTTTTTTAAACACACGTCTTCATTTCTGTCGATGACGCAATCTGTAAGTACCTGATAGATTCGAGATCATGTGTCAAAAACAATCCCGTCTTTTGACTTCACAGTATGCCAAGGGTTCATGAGGAGAGTAGCGTATCAGAAACCCTTGGCTAGCGAAGATGCCACAATGAAGGTACAGTATGACACAGGTCAAACAATAAGACATGAATACTAATAGAATTTTCATTTTCTTCACAATTTTGTCTGATTCCCTCTTTGACCATCATGTTTTGTGTTGAGAGGACTGATTGGCTCTCTGACTGTCATGTTTTGTGTTGACAGGTCTGATTGGCTCTCTAAACATCTTTTTTTGTGTTGAGAGCTCTGATTGGCTCTCTGACTGTCATGTTTTGTGTTGACAGGACTGATTCGTTCTCTGACTGTTAGTCCAGACAACAGCTGGGTCGCTATAGGATTCTCTTCAGGACTCATGTCTCTACTTGACCAGAGGACAGGGTACCTAATGGCCACCTGGAAGGGGCACGAGGGGGAAATCTTACAGGTAATACATACACTGCACAGGGGAAGGGGCACAAGGGGGAAATCTTACAGGTAATATATACACTGCACAGGGGAAAGGGCACGAGGTGGAAATCTTACAGGTAATACATATACTGCACAGGGAAAGGGGCACAAGGGGAAATCTTACAGGTAATATATACACTGCACAGGGGAAGGAGCACAAGGGGGAAATCTTACAGGTAATATATACACTGCACAGGGGAAAGGGCACGAGGGGGAAATCTTACAGGTAATACATATACAGCACAGGGAAAGGGGCACAAGGGGAAATCTTACAGGTAATACATACACTGACCAGGGGAAGGGGCACAAGGGGAAATCTTACAGGTAATATATACACTGCACAGGGGAAGGGGCACAAAGGGAAATCTTACAGGTAATACATACACTGCACAGAAGAAGGGGCACAAAGGGAAATCTTACAGGTAATACATACACTGCACAGGGGAAGGGGCATGAGGGGAAATCTTACAGGTAATACATACACTGCACAGAAGAAGGGGCACAAAGGGAAATCATACAGGTAATACATACACTGCACAGGGGAAGGGGCACAAGGGGAAATCTTACAGGTAATACATACACTGCACAGGGGAAGGGGCACAAGGGGGAAATCTTACAGGTAATACATACACTGCACAGGGGAAGGGGCACGAGGGGAAATCTTACAGGTAATACATACACTGCACAGGGGAAGGGGCATGAGGGGAAATCTTACAGGTAATACATACACTGCACAGGGGAAGGGGCACAAGGGGAAATCTTACAGGTAATACATACACTGCACAGGGGAAGGGGCACAAGAGGGAAATCTTACAGGTAATACATACACTGCACAGGGGAAGGGGCACAAGGGGGAAATCTTACAGGTAATACATACACTGCACAGGGGAAGGGGCACGAGGGGAAATCTTACAGGTAATACATACACTGCACAGGGGAAGGGGCACAAGGGGGAAATCTTACAGGTAATATATACACTGCACAGGGGAGGGGGGCACGAGGGGGAAATTTAAAGGTAATACATACACTGCGCAGGAGTAAGGACATGAGGGGGAAATTTACAGGTTATATATACACTGCACAAGAGGGGAAATTACATGTTATTGATACATGTAATACTGAAATAAAATGAGATGAGGGAGGGGAAATTTACAGGTATAGACTGATACAATGTACAATGTAATGGGAAAAGAGATGAATGGGAAATTTTACAGGAACAGTTTGTGTAGAATAAATTCTACTTCTAAAAAATCCCTGACAACATTTTCATAATTATTAATTTCAGGTGAAGGCTTTTAACAGAAATACCTTTGTGTCGACTTCATTTGACAACACAATGAAAGTTTGGAACTCAGAGGATATTAAAGACAACTGTGTACTTAAAGGTCAGTTTGTGTTCATACAATCATGTACTGATATATTGAAAGTAAAACACAGAGTCGGACTTCAGTTTAGGAACAGAGTGAAGGATGGTAACAAACAAAAAATGAAAAGTTAACTTTATAACTGAAGAAGGAAAGCAAGAACTTCAGAAAATATAGATTAATAGATGACACTTTAATATTCTGTCTACATTTTTGTTACATAAACAGGTCACACGGAGCCTGCCCACTGCTTCACGTTTTACCGAGATCAAGTCGTCAGCGCCACAACGGGAAACAAAATAGGAGTTCATTCCTCAATAGATAATCAGGTATACAATAAATACATAATAAATATATAATAAATACGTAATATAGTTTCACAACAAAAAACAAGATAGGAGTTCACTCCTCGTTAGGCCAAAAAAAATTGATCAATAGTTTCTCAGGCCAAAAAATTCAAAATGCAATGCGGCAGGCAGGCTTTTTTTTTTTTTTTTTTGAAGCAGGTTTTACACCTTTTTTTGTAAGTCATTTGTGCAGTAAAATGATAATATTTACTAATTCTTAAGTTTTGTTCTCTGAAATTAGTTTTGATATGTATTCAATGTTATATAATGTTATTCCAAACATTTATTTAAAAGTGAACTCATAAAATACTTAAGATTTAGAAGAAATATAGATCTACAGTGTATTGTTTTTCTAATAAAAATGTCTTTCTTAGCATTTATGAAAAGGGGAATAACTCAATTTTTTTTTTAACTTGGAAAAATAGAAAATTGAGTTATTTCCCTTTTCAATATGTCAATAAAATTGATCAATGCGGCCGTTTTTGAACTGATGCTGCGGTGCCTGAGAAACTATTGATTAGTTCTTTTTGGCCTTAGATAGTCAGGTATACAATAAAAATGTAATGAATAATGTATTATAGTTACACAACAGAAAACAAGATAGGAGTTTACTGTTAGATAGTCAGTTATACAATAAATACGTAATAAATACATATTAATAAATTTGTAATAAATACATAATAGTTACCAAACAGAAAACAAGATAGAAGTTCTCTTTTAGATAGTCAGGTATACAATAAATACGTAATAAATACGTAATAAATATGTAATAGATATGTAATACTGTAGATCACTAAATTTTCGCGACACCTTATTTTCGCGAGATAGTCATTGACTCTTGATTAGCGAGACAAAATTTTCACGAATTGTGGTTATTGTTCTATATAATCTTAAGGAAAACTTTTATACGCGAGAATTTAATTTTCTTGAACACTTGTGGTTATAAAAAGTGATTTACAGTATTATAAGTTCACTGTTTGATAGTCAGGTATACAATAAATAAGTAATATATACATTTGTGGTATCTTTCCATTATATAAACATACAGAGAGAAAATATCATCAATTCTGTATGAAGTTTGTCAGAGGTCAGGAGGTCAATACATGGCCGAATCACAAGGTGCAATAATATGTACCGTTACTTATAAATATAACATGACTTGCTTTTTGTGCATAAAAATTAACAAAATAATCAAGTAAAATAATATTATTGTTTTATTTTCAATGTAAACAAGTACTTCATACATTTTTTGACAATCAATTTAACCTGTGTACATAGAGAATATACCGATAGAAACAGGCCTAGACATTGTTTACAAGTTGTCACTTTTCTCAGCTGCACAGTGAGTTTCTAACGTTTATTCTTACTTTTGGTAGACTTTGAGTTGAATCTTCATGATATAGACTAAAACTATTTTTTCATTAAAATGTGCTCACGATAGATGTGTAAATCTGTTGGAAAATATCAAAGCATTGCAATCACGCCACGAACAGCTAGGAAACACTTCGATCGGCGCTGTCGTACTTCAATGTTAGCTGTCGCCAGTGTCTCTGTGTTAACATCACAAATATGCCTTTAGTTACGGAAATCGTAGATTGAATGTTTCTGATCAAATTTAATACTTGATTGCAAATTAACTGGCTCGGACAAGCGACCGAAATTCTTCCAACTTTTGTCATCAATCTTCGGATGTGTTTCTTGTGTCTTTTCACTCAGCATTGATTATCAATTTTCACAAATAAAAAGATTCCCTGACACCAATCTGCTGTATTTGCAATTACAAATACAACTGAGTTTTAAATTTGGTAGATAGGGCTTCATGTTTACAAGTGTTGGGTGAAGACAAGCTATGTCATAATATTGTACTCTATTTTCAGGCAAACTTCACTTCTACAAAGTTGAGGTCTGACACCTTTAAGGGAGTGTTGACCAGTTTAGCAGTTCTCCCACTAAATCGAACACTGTTACTGGGGGCTGACAATGGAAACATACGGCTACTGTGTTAGATACATGTAAATAAATAAATGTAAAATGATCATTGTACTAGAGATGAATGTATGTAAATATGTCTACTGTGGTAGACAGATGTATATACATGTATATGTATAGGTAATGTTTGAGATACTTGTAATTTTGGCTGTTGTATTACTGATACATGTTAATATGGATATTGTGCTACCGGTACATAAAAGTATGGCTATTTTGTGAGATAATTGTGGATGTATAGTAGAGTCTTTGATGAACATTGTACATTTTTTATAGAGCAGCCATCTGTTGAGTTAAAAGAAAAGTCATAAGTAAATAAATGGCCACATTATGTTAACATTGTAAACTAGTACTGAGTTCATCGTATCATCATCAGATCACCAATACACTTAGTTCACCAATACACTTCATCCCAGATGTTGTTCACTTGTTTATGTTTTATTTTATTGTTTGTGAAGATTTCATGTGTTACATGTAAGTGCAATATTTCTGCTCAAAGAGCATTGTCAAAGTTGATATTGTCAGTCATAGTTGTTTTATTGTATGTTTTTATGTTGGAATCATTTTCTATTTTTATAGCATATACAATAAATGTCCAAGTAATTTTTGTGTTTTAGACATTTTAGTAGCTTAGGATATTGACATACTGTGAGATGGCAAGTTTTTCCCAGAATTTTTCCTACAGTGAATGGGAATTCATTCACTTAGTTTGAACATTTTATCCATTTTATAGTTTGGACTTTTTTTCTTAGTAATGTACTCTTTGTTAATCTCCCTAGACAAGTGAGAGTAAAGGAGTTTTTTTTAAGTTTCTCACCAATCAGAAAATTAGAAATAATTATCAATAATTAATCAACTATTGTAAATAAAGAAATTAGTGTCAGTGCCTGATTGCATGGTTCTAATGGGGAAAGGGGGGGCTAAGTGACAGAATTGGGACAGAACTACATGTATAAAGATGTTTTTTGAGATTTAGTGATTTCATGGAATTGAGATATTTTCGTTGATCTTATCTAAATTTAAAAATATCTCTTATGCATCTCCAATTTTCGGAATTTTTAATAGGCATAATACTACCCCCCCCTTCCGGAGATGCCTGTCATGTCATACATGCAATATTTTCGCACATATGATTTTTGTTTTTGTTTTAGGGACATATATGTAAATTACACAATCGTTTTAAACGCTTTCTAATTTTTGAAAAATTAAAACCTATTTTTTGAAATCATTGTTTGACTAGGGACATGTAAGTGGTCCTATGCTTTTCTGTCCGTCGTCAGATTTACGATGTGTCAGTGGTTCTGTGTCGTCTTCTTTACACGCGAATCCTGACATCTCTCATACATCGGTTGTCATAGCCCTGACGCTGGCTAAAGCAGGTGCCCGCGGGGTCACACCGCGACAAATCAGGCGATCTATCTCCAGGTTTAAATTTATCCCAAGTTTAATTCGGGTTGTATATCTTGTTGCGTAACTTATCCCCGAGATTGTATCACACAATATAAATCTATCATTCACACTTGCTTACTAGGTGATGTAATAATTATTGTATTAATCCCGTCACGCTAGTTAATTCAAAGGTTTAAAATTCCAGCGGTGAGAATTCGCGTGTCGGCCTCGTAAGGTTACCTGAATACGCGATATACACCTGTAGGTATTTTATACAGGTAAGAGAGAATCTTGGAATGCTGTTTATCTACCTTGGCTAATCAATATTTACACCGTAGAAACATTAGGTATGCCAGCAATTCAACAGTCCCACATTCACAGCGCGGGCTCCGTGCATTACTTTCAGTTTCGGCCCGTCCTGTGACAAAGTTTTTGGTGTGGTCATACCTGACAGACCTGCTGTTCACTCATGGATGACCGCGGTCCACATTCTTGTGCTAGTTGTTTTGAATACTATAAATCTGTACGCGATACAGAGATCGCTTTCCTTTGTGTCAGTTGAATGCTTTTTTTTCTAAACACTTCTCAGCTTATCCTCTGATGTCTCTTATTTATATTTTTAAAAACCCGAAACACTTCATTATTTTAACAGCAGTGTGAATTTTATGCCATGTGCCGATGATATTTTTACTGGGATTTTAACGTGAGTAATTTGTGTGGACTATGTTGGAGGGAGTTGTCATTATTCTGATCGTGGGAGGATGCTTGGACGTGGTGGTGGGGCAGCAGAATTGTCCGGAACAGACCGATCCCGCTGTCATCATCGTGGCCACCATCTTCGCGACTCTGGCCGTCGTTTTTATCGTCGCCGGTGTCATCTTCTTCTTAATATGGAGGCGACGAAAAGGTGAGCTTTATACGGGAATGTAACAAAACGCAGAGTTAACATTATAATTATTAAAGTTTATTATTATTTTCACGTCTTTCTTCAAACCCCAAAAAGAAATGGAGAGAAATTTTGATGCGCCTGGTAAAATTTTTATCTTTATAAAGACAGCTGCGACGCTCTAAGTTCCGATAGCAGTATATTAACTGGAATTCAAACCCTCAAAAACCACCTCAGATTTAATCAAGTGTAAATCATGAATCGAAATTCATAAAGCAGAGAAAAATTATAATGCCAGAGCAGTGAAACGGTACGAAATTTCTGGTGACAATGGAGAGGAATGTTAAGGAATGATAAATAGGCGCGTCCTACGACACGGGAATAAGAGACCAGTGTCATACATAGCGGTAATAAAATACATATTAATGTGGCTTTCGTCGGCGGAATATGTATTGTAGATATTTATAAAGGCAGAACCTCTACCCATTAAGGTTTTTTTATGCACTGTACAATTAGGGCGTCTTGCTCTATATCTGACAAATCAGAGGGGTTTGCTCGGGACTGTCTCATGCCTTTAGTGTTGAATATCTAATAACCAGTCTGTATTCTAAAAGTCTGTTCATTTTGAACATAAGGCCTCTTGATAGCCCATATAACAATAAATTAAGCTCACTTGGACACAAGCTGTTGCTCAAATTCCCTCGGACAGATACAGGGATGGACAGTGAATTTGGACAATGTCCAAGCTCCGCTTAGAAAGTTCTCTTTATTATTAATAAAAACAGACGGTCTTCAGTCCTCTCATTGATAAAACCACTCCGGGCAGTAAACGCATTAGGAGATTTAAAGTTTTAACTATATATATATGTGTATTATTGTAAAACCAGAAAACTGGGCCTCAGAAGAAATCGGAAAATCTCCTCTACTTGTGTATAATTTTGGCGGGAAAACGTCTCGTCCGCTGAAATTTTCTATACGTCAAGTATTTTGTATTAAACCAGTGAACAGTCCCTGCAGAATTAAATTTGTTAATTTTCCTCTGTTTGATACACGTATATACGTAGTCGTATTCGGTACTGACTGTACCAGCAATATATATACACTGTAGCATATCCCCAAATTCTTGTTTAAGGTAGTCCGATCCTCAGGTTTATAAAATTAGCAGTTAAGGGTAATCAAAAATACTCATAAAAATATCTCTGAATTCACAAAGTTATGTAAATTTGTCCACAGTATTTCTTTAAAGTTAAAGATTAAAGTTAATCATATTATATAGGAAAAATTGTCAAATCTCCTATATTTTTGCAGAAAAAGCGAATTGGAATATCAGCAATGCATTTTCCAATTGCAAATTGATCAACAAATACATTTTAGGTTAAAAAATTATAGGTATCCAGGCATTCACAGAAATTCTAATGATTTTTATACTTATTTGGTATTTTTTGTCTTCTATTTCCGTCATGTATTCTATAAAACATAGTGTAAAATGCTCTTGCTATCATTGCAAGACACCACAAATCACTTCTTATTTCATATCATGCTAATAAGCATTGGTATCTAAGGCTGGAATCAAGAAAATCTTATTTCTCTAAAACTATAAAAAAAATTTCCTTTTATAGGGTACAAATGTCAACTTTTATAAGACCTTTCCTAAGACTTCCAAAAACCTTGAATCTTATAAAGACGAATAAAATGAAAATTGATGCACGAAAATTTTTTATTTTCAAGCTTCATTTTGATGCATTTCAAATTAAATATTAATTTTTGGAGTTATCCTTCCTGTCTGAGGATCGGATATCCTTAAGTCCATTCGGATTTAGTCGATAGAAGTAGCCATATAGGTGGGGGGATTACATGTATATATTTCGGACTGGGGATAGTTGGGGTTAAATTCTTTGGGTGGGAGACTGAAGTTGAGTCTTTGGTTGGTGTGGGTGGGGTGGGGGTTGAGTTCCTTTGTTTGGATATTTATATTATGTATAGGCAAATAAAAAAAAACAAATATATATTTGTAAAAAATGTGTATCACAGTATGATACTGTAATTGTTAAGTTCCGTGTGATATTTTGTGTAACACAATATTGTTACCGTAAAAATTACGTAGCAATCACAGGCACTTGTTTCTGTAATAAATTTTGACCCATAGTATAATAATAACACCCTTGTGTTACTATTATACTATGGGTCAAAAATTTATTACAGAAACAAGTGCCTGTGACGCAAAAGTATTAAAGTATTCTTAAAAAACAAAAAACTTAATTTATTTTTCATCAAATATTTAACAAAGTTCATTTTTTTTTATGAATCGGGATCGGCATGTCACTTTTGCGGCTTCAAGAGCCCGCGCTGCTGTCTGTAGTCTGAAATGGGGTGATTATTGATGTACGTTATTTTGATGGATGTTTAATGTCTTTTTCATATATTTTTCTCTTATTTCACAAGTTTTTGTAGATAACAAATATGGTATTAAGTTTTTTCAGCATGTAAGCACTGGGCTAGCGCTAAAAAAAGTATTCATACTTTTATTCCAAGAGTGAGGACGTTTTTTTAAAATAAGAAATTCGGTTATTATTTGGAAAAATTGCTTTGGATCTAAGCAATTATACATGCATGTGTATTATGACAAGTTGTACAAAATGTAATGGGAGAGGAGAAAAATTAACGGACCAGACATTGATTCAAACCCGGGCCTCTTGAATTCCTGAGTTGATAAAACATTCTATTTTTTCTTCGTGGCAGCTACACACCTTGTTAACAGTTGGATTATACTACCAACTGAGCAACTTACGTGTACCTACATGCTATTGAACCCCTTCACATGATTATAAGTAACACCCCCCCCCCCCCCAGTAAAATAGTTTTCTGCCCTCAACTCTTGCAGGTTATTCCCAGTACTGGCATATCTTTTCTCTGTCATATCCTGGGCATGACACCAAATGTATTATATGTATTATGGGAGAGGAGAAAATCATGACAGGCCAGACCAGATTTGAACCAGGGCCCTTGAATCTCTAGTTAGGAGCTATACCAATTGAATGAGCAATCTGACCATTGGTAATAACAATCAAATCTGTCAGCCCGTTACAATTGATTGAATGTTGTTATATCAACAAACTAAATAATGTCCCAAATGTAGTTGTAAAAGCTACATTGTAGGACAACCATTTGAAAACCATGCCAAAAGAACTGTTATGATATGAAGCAACATTACAGTTAGAAGCTAGCAATAATCTAGGTTTATGATATGGGACATAGTACGAACTTAGCTGACCCCGGGATATTAAGCCTGACCCTTGTTTAGGATACCTGTTTCAGTGATGGTTTTCAGCTGACAATCTGATGAAGAGGGATTACTGCAGTAGATTTGTCAGTCGGTTGATGGCTCCCCCTTTGAAGATGAACAGTTTCTTTCAAATCAGCTTAGAAATTACTGATTGGTGTCTGCCGATTGTGATGAATTGTTCGGAAATAATCAAGATCATTGACAGAATTCTGAACTTGAAAGAGGTTTATATTTTCAAAGAAGTTCAAATAAGTACATTTTTGGCTTGAGCATGAATTTGATGTTCACATCGCTTGGGATTGAGGTATCCATAGAATGATCAATCTGAACTGACCATAAGAAGAGGGTGTTTATTTGATTCTATAAATTAAAATGACCTTAAATTGTTAGTTGATATTAAAATTTGGTTCTCTAAATGTATAATGTTTGTTGTTTAGGGCTCATCCAAAGAAAGTCCACTTTGCAACTAAGCTGTTTTCTAACATTAAGTTAAAACAAATTTTACTATTATACAGAGAAAAAAGATTTGTTTGAAAAGGGGAATTTTATGGAATTTAGTCATGTGAAAAGCAAAGAGTTGATTAATGGCATCTGATATCTTGCAATTTTAGAGTTCAGGTTGGGCACATTTTGCGACAGAATATTAGAAACAAAATTATCTTAATCTCTGTCACACCCAAAGGTTCAACACAAACAACCAACAAACTGAGAGCTAACCAACCCACAAAATTAAAGCTAACCAATTTGTTTTAAATATGTGTACATGTATGTATGAAATCAACCCACAAAATTAAAGCTTAACCAATTTGTTATAAATACTGTGCCTGTGTGAAATCAACCCACAAAATGAAAATGATAAAAGCTTACAAATTTCTTTAAAATACTGTGATGTTTGAAACTCACCTAAAATCATGCTTATTTATAAAGCTTAATATAATGTAAATTAAGCTAGCTTTCTCATTGCATCATAGGTTTAAGCTTGCTCTGCAGTATTGTACATACCCAATGTACCAGTGAATACTGTATATATATACCGTGTTTTTTATTATTGAGTTGTTTATATTTTAGATCTGAAGTCAGACAAGGAGAAGCCTGCCAATTTCAGGGATGGTGAGGACCTGGGAGTGTCTAATCCGGCCTACCTGGACGGGGAGGGGGACCTCAGCTTAGCAGAGCAAGGCAAGTACATGTATACAATGTAAATCATTCAGAACCTTATAGCTACATCTTAGAAACTCGCCTGACTACACAAAGAGGGAGCAGAAAAGACTAAGACAAGAAGTACTGCAGTCATGTAAAGGTACGGCTTCAGTTTCTCTCAATCCCCATCCCAGTATACATATTATATATACCCCTAGAACCAACCTAAAAACAGGGCTTTAATTACAGGTAATACCATAATGTCAAAACCTTAAGATTTGGACAATATGCTGAAATAAAGTCCTCAATACCATCTCTTCTCTTGTTATGAACTTATGATGGGCCATGTATGTTTTATCCGTGGTGTATTGGGATACACAATATCATAAACTCTATAATGTGATGCATGTATACAGATTTCCTTTCTGTCTTTAATTGGAATCAATCAATTACCATGTCATATGAATAAAGACTTGTAAAATAGGTGACTTAGTGAGATATATATCTGAACTGCTAGATATATCTACGTCTTTACTGTACCTCGATCTATATCTACATGTACCTCTATCTTGTTAGGGTGAATCAGCCACAATTTTATGTTACCTTTTTTTTTGGGTCTGGTAATTTCATCTGGTCAATATTTCAAGGTCATCATCCACCTGTCACACTGACCAGGTTAAATGTAGATAAAACGCACTTGACATTAAATTTGTTGGACACTGACAGACAAAATATATCCGGTATGTCTAATGGTCCTACCAAGTATAAGTAAATAGCTATTGATATGTTTTTAAGTGTTTTTAGTTTAAATGAAAAACTTAATAGAATATCCTATAGGCAATAAGAGAAAAGCCTCTGGTTGAATGGCAAATGTAGATCATTGATATAATATGAGAATTTTAAATTGATTCATAACTAGGAGATAATTATACTAAGAATATTGAATTAATTTTCAAACATTTTAAAATTGAGATATATTGAGGAACAGAAAACTAAATGCATATAATTTGGATAATTGGGATTCAGTCAAAAATCATTAATTTTAATTCCGTGCAGTGACGACAATTTTTAACAAACTGAATAGAAAAAAGAAGAATAGTGTGGGGTGTTAAAGACAATTTTGATGCTATCTGTGATTTACTTTTTGTGGCTGAGATAGAGGGAAATAGTCAGCATGGTTAGATACCCAGAGGCTACTGGTGTCAGTGTCTTATTCTCAGGCCTTCTGTACATCTGATACACCCATTACACCACTGATAATATCTACCTAAACACAAAATATTTAAAGCAAGTTAAGAAGAAATTCTTCATTGGATTTTAAACATTCTGTTTTAAGAGCAATTTCTTGTACTTTAAAAGAAATAAAAAGAGAATTTTAAAACAAGACAGAACTAGGGGACAGTAAACATTTAATATCGTGATGATAATTTATGATGTAGACTATTTCCTCTGTGTTTATTCTGAGATTTTTTTCATTGTTTTACCTGAAGGCATGCTGTAAAATGTGAGGTAATTTTTCAAACTTTTAACAAGTATTAGGATTCCTCATTAAGTCTGCATTCCTGGGCATATCGGCTCTATTAAAGCAGGACTGACGTGTTGATAAAGTTTTAAAAATCTGACCCTGACATGTAAAAATATTGAGACATTTCCTGCTAACAGCTGATGAGATGAACTGGTAAAAACAGCTATAGGTGAAGTTACTAGAACAATGCTACTTGGTCATTACTTCACTTTACTCGGCCATTCTGAGGGTCAACAGGAGGCAGAAGAATTTTGATGTTGATTTTTAAATACCTATAATAGTCCTATATTGACTAAAGTTGATTTCAAGAACCATGCAGTTCATCTTGTATGAAACATAAAGAGGCAATTGCAATTCTAAACATCCATGGTCTGAGAACAACATGCAATTTTAGTCACTTCCAAAGTCAATTATTCTGTAATTAATAGGTTTTTACTTGAAATGAATTAAAAACAACCTTTTTTTACATATGTTAATCATACAAAGGTCTCCCCCAAAATGTGAGGCTATCCCTAAAATTCCCTTTCCATAAAATTAAGGCATGGGTATTTAACATAATTATACAGAATATTGATCGATGAACCAATATGAACTAGACAAAATTAAAGTAGCTGGAGATGTCAGTGCCACATTCAGAAAAATAAAATTTCTAGTATGTAATGTTTTCAAATTCTTACAGAAATAGTGTAGAAATATTTTGAATTGATATGAAATACATGTATGTTCATTATGTTGAATATGAACATGATGAATATGAAATTATTCAAATGAACATATCATGGCACTTCTATCATGCTATGTATAAGTTTTTATTGAGAGGGTGTAGTGTCCCATACATTCCCACTGGTTTATAATTACTTTTCAAGTACATGTATAGCTGTAATTTTGGTACATGATGGACCTCAGTGTCCCATTTCTGATTTTGTCAATTTTCTACAAGTTTTTTGTAAGTTTTTCTTCTCTCTCCAGTTTAATTGATGAATGATCTGCCATTACTAGCTTCAGGTACCATTAAGCTCTTGGCATCCATAAAAATAAAATGATGTCCTGATGGATCACAGATAATTTTGTCATCTGTCAGGTCTGTCAAAGTTTTGAATGAAAATCTATTGTATTTTCTTTTATGTTGACAGGTGTTGGTGGATATATACAATGTAGAGAATTCTCCACTCCAACCCAAAATCAGGTATGTTAGTTATATATACAATGCTGAGAATTCTCAAAAATTTGAAATTCTAAATGGCAAAATGAAATCATTTCAGATTTTTCCGATCTTCCTGATCATGACAAGGAACATACAGCAAGTGTGACCGTTTGACAGGGGATGCTCACTCCTCCATAGCACCTGATCATTACCCTTATTCAGTTGAATTTAGATAATGCAAAATATTTTGAAAAACAAAAAAGAAAAAGCTAAATATAGTCTCCTATTGAATAAACTTATAATATAACAAGAGTATAAGTCATTAAATTCAGTTGTGTATAATTATTTCAAAATATTTACAGATCTGCTGCTGAAAACATAGGTGATGAACACGCTATATAATTTTCTCTCATTTCCAGGGTCCTAACCTGTCTGGAACCAAGTCGTCGGCTAAAAAGAAGTCATGGTCCCCCAACTCCAAGTCAGACCTTCCCCCGGGGAAACAGGGCACCCACGGGTCACTGGACGACCTCTGTATGGTAGGTTTTATTCTGTGACTGTGGTTCTATGACTATTAAATGAAATGTTGGCTTCATTGTCAAGTACAATCGGGGAACATATTGGGCGCGCTTGATTAATCTACACCTCTACCCAGTGTACACTTCTCAATAATCAAGTGCAAAAGTGTACACTTTAGGTGTACACCATCTACACCCTGTGCAGGGCATGTGTAGGTAATTACACTGAAAATTCAATATGGCTGACAAATGCCAAGATGGTAAAACTTCAGAATGTCTTTTTCTGTATTTGAGTTTACTGTCAAGTATTTGATAGGTTGACTGTAATGAATTTTTTTTTTTGGTAAGTTAGTGGACAGTGTTTTTAGCATTTTATGGAAAATGGAAAAACTTCATAATTTGTAAAATAAAAAATATGCAAGTTTTGCAAGTTTGAATGATAAAGTCTCTAGATATTTTTGACAATGGCTAGATATTTACCGTAGTTATAAGGATAATTATGGGCAGCTGGGAAAATGTTTTATGGAAAAAATCTTTGCCTTTTGGTAAAATGTTTTGTTTTAATTAAATGGATTTTAAGAAATGTTCACTATCACAACAAATAGTTTATTAGAAAATTGTCTGCAAGTAGGATCCCCTCAGTTGGTTGAAATTTTGACGTCCATGTTGAATTTGCTACACTACACCCAATTTCACTTGATTATAAGGTGTTAATCGTCTACACGGGGTGTAGTAAGGTGTAGACAAATCAAGCACGCCCATTGACTATGGACTTTGGTTATAAGGCAATTGATAGAATTCTTATAATATTTTCCTTTCCCCTTTTTTGTATGACCTCTTTTTCTAGTCACTGTTTGTACCTACAGGAAATTGAGTTGATTATAATTGTTATTATAATTATATTTCCCTATACATTATTGTACATTGAGTTATACAAAAATATTTCTTACATCTAATTGCAACATCCCAGATTATTTAGGATTTTAACCAACAATAAAATCTATTAAACTTAAAGTCTTAAACTTATGTTGTAAGAAATACATTGTTATAGTCAATCAAAATCTTCTGTAAAATATATCTTGTATCTAACAAAACACTCGGTAAAACATGATCATCGAAGTTGAAAAACTATTTGTAACTTGTAGGAAAGGTAAAGGTGTAAATGGATGCATTATTAATCACAGATGGAATGCCCTTTTGGCAAATGTATTGATTAATGTGCTTCAGTTCCCCAGGAAAATTCAGGGAAAAATAAACAAAAAGTCACGTACAAATATACACATACATGTAATGAACAAAATACATTAAAAAAAAAAGCCATGTACAAATATACACATACACGTCACGAGGAAAATACAGAAAAAAACACCAAAAAACCCCCACAAACAAACACCCCTTACCATTGTTGCCTGCTGGGAACTATTGTTTTTGGATTTTGCTGATCATGGTTACTGTACCTCTACTTGACATAAAATGTATACTAAGTCTTATTATTGCCAGCATGTTTTATGACAGAACAGCATTGAATGAAACAGATAGACTTATTATGATCTATGTCTGTATGCATGTGTATATCTCTTGTCCACTCCTTACTTCCATATAAAGCCTGATCTGTGTTTATTTTCTATTTTGGCTGCCCCCTAAGCTGGTCCCTTTATAACAGGGTGACACAAGTTTAATGTGTCCAATGATCACCTAATAACAACGCGAGATAAGTTTGTCCTTAGGGAGGACTAAGGTCTGTTGGTGTCCACTCGGGAGTATCAGAATAATGACCCCCTAAATGGATACTCAATACATCTAACTGATGGCTTATATCAGTAAAACCAATTGGTGTTAAAAGTTTGGCTTGTACAATTAAAGTCCCATATAGTGTAAATAAAATGATACATATGTCTATTTAAACAGAAAGATACACTCTATTGCAATGTCAATATATCATCAAAGTAAACAATCCATCTCAAGTATGGTATATATAATCCATTGTAAATTGTCCACATGTAATCCATTGTAAAATGTCACAATCTATATAGGGCCAGTTTTGCTAGAATTAACTGTTATGAGGATAAGCAATGTTTGTTATTTAATATTGCCATTGACTTGTATTTTTTCTGTATGAAGTAAATGAACCTGAATGCATGTCATCCTTTAACATTGAGGTTTAGTAATTGACCATTCCTGCAGACTATTTATATCAGATGTATAGGTTTGACCATCACTGACTATTTATATCAGATGTATAGGTTTGACCATCATGGACTATTTATATCAGATGCAGCTTCCTTCAGGTTGATCATTAGACCAAGCCTGGACAACCCTATAATTGAATTAAGCTTTCATTGGTTGTTGATTAGAATCTGAGGTTTTGTTTGTGTCCTATCATTGTGTATGATCTCCTTTCATGGCTGCTGGGAGATTGTTCCATCGACTTAATATGCCCTAGCCCTAATCTTCTTTCTCTGCCACCAAGGGACGTTAATCTATGCCCTATCCATTCTTTATCACTGACTGCATACAAGGCAGTTTTGTTTTTGAATTCATTCACAAAGTTTTTCTTTACTGTCTCGTGTTACGGGGTATTGTTTTCACCATATGCTGCGGGGACACGGGACTATTAAGCCAGCGTTTCCTTTAACAATCAATAGAAACACTTTGTAAAACTGTCAGTAATCAGTCCATGGAATCTCATTGACACACTTGTCAGAGAAATACAGAGCCTATAAATTATTACATTTTATACAGCCCATCTTGTTTGACAAGCTTATATCATTGTAATGATATAATTGTGCTTTGAATAAAGATGTAGGACCAAGCTTAAGAAAAGCTTCTGATGAAAATATATCCTTAAAAAATGAAATTGAAATGCCATAATAGATTATGTATGTCCATCTTGGAGAGATGAATAAAGCAAGTTTTGATGGTTATCAATACAATTTTGTTTTTAATAATTTAATACAAAAATATTTCATGGATCTTTAATAGGGATTTATGTAATTGTTTAAACTGTATCATGCAGCTCCTCGGAGTGAATCTAAG
This sequence comes from Saccostrea cuccullata, assembly GCF_032062105.1. Taxonomy (NCBI): domain Eukaryota; kingdom Metazoa; phylum Mollusca; class Bivalvia; order Ostreida; family Ostreidae; genus Saccostrea; species Saccostrea cuccullata. Next base: position 89,693 of record NW_026924535.1, on the reverse strand, counting down.
TTACAATTTATTTATATGACTATATTAAGGTATAAAACAACACAGATCAGTTGGGATAAGGAAGATTTCATGCAAGAAGCAAAAGCTAATTATTGTGTAAAAAACTAAATGTATTGCTGTAGATTGTGGAACAGAATACTTTTCAGTTCTTCAATTATTTTTCATCATACAGTAACATTTTTGTTGACTTTTTTAGGACCCGGAAATTTCCAGTGTCTGGTTACAGAGTCAAGACTTTGTGGGACTAGGATTTAACATCGCCGGAAGTATGAGGGACGGAATATTTGTCAGTCAGGTTCACGGCCGGGGACCAGCAGTAGAGTCAGGAAAATTCCATGTTGGTCAGTCAAAGTCCATCTTGATTTATATACTGTATATAATATACATTTAACTGATCTGTTTCTTTTCATTTAGTGTTTGTAAAGTTGTTTTTTTCTAAAAAGTATGAACATGAGGAAATTACCAAATATCTGTTCTCATACTTCATTACACTTTTCCTCTGCTTACCCTAACCCTGCACACATTTAATGCAAACAACTAGAAAATTAGAAAAGCTATTGAATTCCTACATCATTTGTTGTATGTAATTCTTTTCCACTTTTAATGTCTATATCTTATAATACGTGTAAATACATCTTGGGAATTCTCCCTCATAATATTTTTGTTTGATCTTAACAAAGTCCTTTTTCTTCATGATTTATACTTTTATTGATTGAATAATTATGTTAATTTCAATACGATCAGCATAATTGTTACAATCTTTTCACAAATTGCTGAAAATTGTCGGTGTGTGTTCAGAATAAAGCTATATAAATGTGATATTTCATCCAGTTCTTTTACATGCAAGCTTACATTAAGACAAGAGTTGACACCGAAAAGAACATCCATCTCATATTGTAGAGGAACTCACTGTACTGTAAAACGTAATCTCTGTGTAAATGTGTCATTTTGTAAGATTTTCCACTTTACTGTTATTATTATGGTTTTCATACCACACACATCATGTTGCTAAATTTTTCTAATTAATAATGTGAGTAAGAGAACAATTAAAAAATTGAATAACCACAAAATCCTCTTTTAATTGCCATTATTTAACAGTAACATTAGAGTAAAAGACATGGTTTATTCATAAAAGGTGAAAGGCTAATGGTTCTGTTAATTAATATTAGGAAGGATAAACATGATAAATCTTGACATCAGGAAAAAAAAACATGGGCTAAAAAACAAAGAATGTGATAGCATTTGAACTTTTCAGAGTTGCTTTTAATGACAATTTTATTTTAAAAAAAAAAGCATAATACATGAAAAAAAATTGTGCAAATTGCTCAAGAGAGTATAGAGTTCTTAATTATTTGTTTATCATTGTAGGTGACCGTATTCTGAGTGTGACTGTGTCATTTGAGAATATGGTGTACGAGGATGCCCTCACCATTCTCAGCTATGCCTCTCCCTACCCCGTCAAAATCACGCTACAGAAGGAGAAACCGTCCAAATCCAAAGAGAGACGGAGCGGTCACCAGCGGTCGATCCTCAGCCACCCTCTGTATCGCAGTCAGTCCATGGACACACTGCTGAAGATAAACAAAGAGCCGGTGTACACACCAAAGAGGAGCAATAGTGAGATGAGGCAGCCTAAAGAAGTGCTGGACAACCTTAAACAGACGCTGAAGGTCAACGTGGACTCAGACAACAGACAAAGCAGTATCAGCGAACACTCACCAGAAACCAGGCAGAGCAACGTCAGCGAACACTCGCCAGAAATCCACGTCTCAGCGGAGGTAGAGGAGAGTATAGTCACACAGGACAAACAACCAGTGGCTCTCTTACCGCCCCCACCCTCTGGTGACGAGGACGATGACCTCCCACCCCCACAGCCCACCATCCCACCCCCACCCCTGGAGTTTAACGACACACTTGATGGAGAGATATCTACTCCAACCTCTACAAGGATGCAGTTCTCCTCGGCATTCGAAAATCTGAATGAACAAGACAAGTTAGACATGATTCGCTTGTCGTATGAAGATCCAGACACTAAAATCAACAAAGAGGATCTGGATACCAGTTTAACAAAAGATCCAGGATTGGCTGATGTTTCCTTCCAGTCAGACAGCACAGCAACAGAGGGAGAGCCCAAATCTCCAACCACACCAGTCAAACCAGAACGTAAGAAGAAGAAGTCGTCCAGTGAGACATCTAGTCTCTCTTCTCTTGACGAGGCTGGGGAGGGACAGAGGTCTCCACGAGATTTAATGCCAGACATAGTGGAGGATCATATTTCTGTGTTGGTGTCAGGGACTCAAAATGCTGCACCAAGTGTAGAACCTTCAGAGGTGTTTGAGGATGAAATCACTCCGCAGAAATCAGACAGAGAAATAAAAATATCATCTGGAAATATTGAGTTGTCGTCGTGTAATGTGGCAGTGACAAGTGAAGGTGATTTAGCTGATTCTCCTCGGGACACCAGCAGGACGCTCGTGGACTACAGTCTGTCAGACATGGAGAGCACCCTACGCCCCCACACCCCCGAGAATCAACCCTCCATAGACGAAGACATCATCACACCGGTGCAGCTCAAAAGGGGGGAACTAGAGTCCTCCATGTTAAACTATTTCAATGACTCTGGAAACACCTCAACCTCAACTGTAGAAAACCAGCAATCACTGAGAACAGATTCACCCAACACCACCGTCACAAGTGTGGAGTTCAACCTTAACATGAATTCCGATTTATTTTCTACTCCGTACCCAAAGAGAAATACCAAAGAAGGTCACAGTGGAATGTCATATGACATCTCCATGATGGAACTGAATGACATTGAAAAAAAATTGAAACAAAAAACAAAGGAACACACAAAACAGGGTGTGGCCTTTGAGGTTCGTGATGATGTTCTCTCAGGGGAAACTGTGATGTCTCGACTTAATGAGGAGGACATGAGTGGTCATGTGTCACGGACTAAGTCGTGTGAAGACAACCTCGCTAAGAAAGCAATGCTGGACAATTCTTTGAGTTGGTCTGGAAAGCGCCTGGTTCGTGCCGGATCTTTCTCAGAGCTTCCTCAGGATGATTCTAGTGACTGGGTGGACCATAACTCCTTAAATAACGACGAAAGCATCATTTCTCAGGAGGAGGACAAGGACACGTTTAACTCATCAGAAGAAAGCCTAAATAGCAATAATAAAAATGGACTTAAAAAGGCCAAAATGTTTGGTGCTCGTGAAAACCTCGCCAACTTGTCTTCAGAAAACTCGGGATCCCAGCAGTCAATATCAGACTCACTAAGCGGGGGTTCCACTACCCCTCCCCCCTACCTCAGTAATAATGGGGCCCACAACGGGGGCACATCCTCCCAAGATTCCACCCCTGTCAAACCCCACATTAACCTATCTACCTCCAATATTGACTCTTCTGTGAAAGTGGGAGAGAACGGTCCGTATTCTCTCTCAGGGGAGGTAACTCCAGGAGATGAAGAGGACTGCTAAGTAACTGTGTTCTTAGGTATCATAACTAATGGTCAGTGATGGAATTCATGTCACAAGATGAGTCACTGCATGAAATACTTTATTTTTATATGAAAAAAAATATTATGATTATTATATTTCTACATGTGCTTTTAAATGTTTTGTATTCTAAAATTTTAAAAGAAAAATTTCCATTAATATTTTTTTCACTTAATTCCCAGTGATATTTCATGTGAAAGATATTTTTTAACATTTAATTTTGTCATGATTATAAATAATAATGTAATTTAACAAAAGTTTTTGATATTTGTTTTAAAAAAATAATAATCTGTAACTTCTACATTTTTTTTTGATTTTTCTTTTACATTTTTAAAATCAGATCCAACCATTCCTAGTATTTTATTTAAAACTGTTTTTCATTTTTTTTCCAATGGGTGCTCTTTTTGTTTTAAAAATCTGTTTTACATTAAAATATTCTTTTTTATCAGCTTATAGGATTTTCTTAATTCAGAGCCAGTAATGTTCACTATGGGTTAATGAGAGTATGTATTGGAGTGGAAGAGTTATCTTTCTTTTATTTGTGTCCATCAGCTTAAACAAAGAACGGTTTTTTTTATAAACATTATGTAGGAAGAAATGACTTTAAAAGTTCCTCATAATCTGCTCAGAGCATGCTTTTAACTAAAGACACATTCAATGTTAATATCCAACAATCTGTATTTATCATTAATAGTTTTTATTTGAATTGATTCAGAAGTAATATATTATTCTTTCCTATAGAGAGGAAGACATATAAGAGATAAAATTTAATGTGTATACAACATTCTATGTCAAAAAGCAAAGAACAGATTAGAACACAAAATAATGTCATAATTGTACAAAGTATTAGGTACTAATACTAATGAATGTAAATACGCCTGACAAAGTCACCTGTAGTCAAATGTAGATTTCCTAATTAGTAGTAAGTGCTATGTATGAGATACATTATGAACATTTGTAATAAACTATCACAGGTTTTGGGAAGTGTTCAAATTGTTACATAAACATGTAAATATGTATTATTATTATTAATTTGTTTTATTATATATATTTTATATATCTATTATAATAAATATACTCAAGTTTTAATTCAACAAAGTACTGTGTTTGTTTCATAATGGAGTCTGAGAACTACATATTACATATTGATTTTTATGGAAGTTTAATTTTTATATAAACTAATGCATTGAAGGTTCAAAGTTTGATAAGGCATCGTTATTTCCTTTATTTTAACATGCAGATAATTGCTCACTTATATTTGACCATATGATTATAGTTCAAAGGTTCAACCAGTCGAAGACATCTGAGTCGTAGTCATTACATCTAATTAAATATGATTTTTACATCCTCTCAATTTGAACATCAAACTGGAATATTGTCTCTCATCCTACATGACCTGCATGCTGCGATGATGCAAGTCAAAAGCAGGAGGAAAAAAAAACTTATTTGAAAGAAAAATAATAAAAACAGGCATAACAGTATATAATAAATGCGATGCTAATATGGTATATAATTTCATATAATAATGGAAATTAAGTGATGAGACAAAAATCAACTTGTTTCTCACAACTTGTAACAGACATAAAACATAGGTTATCAGAGAATTCAGAGCTCACACCAATGAATGTTATCTTAAAGTAAGGCAAAGTCCCACAATTAACTAACATTCTAGAAGTTTATACATCCCAAAATACAAAATTCATACAATTATGATCAAATGGGGCTTGCGGTTACTTGCAATAGGGAATTGACCTATCCAAAAGCTTCAAATTAATCGCCTATTAAAAAAAATATAATTCATATCCAGCATCTGAAGCAAGTTTAAAAGTGTTCATCCCTAGATACATCATCTTTGCAAAGAACGAGGGCGCTTTTGATTGGCATTCGGCAGGAATCTGGGCGTAATTGAAAAGTGAAAATGTTATCCTCATGTCACATGAAATTTTAACATTTTTGTTATTTATCGAGTTCCTGTGCAAAAGGAAAGGAAAATATTTCCCCAAAATTGAGCTTTGATTTGCTAAAAAATAACTTGAAAATTGGCCAGATCAGACATTTGGTATAAAATTGTACATTTTTAAACACGTTTTTCTAAAATTTTTCTTTCTCTGGGTCTTCTCTCCATGATTTTGAAAACTTATTTGTGTGTATTTTAATTCAAAGAAACAAATACACATTTTTAAAAAATGGAGAGAAGACCCAGAGACCACGAAAAATGAACTTTTTCCCAAAAAAATCCAAATGTGTGAATGTGGTGCTTCTCTGTCCTTTTAAATTCATTTGTATAGTTGTGGCGGTGATAGCTCAGTAAGTAGGGCTGTCTGTTCAGTGCACTCGAAGCGAAAAGTTTTTGGTTCGAGGCTGGCATGGGGCGTTAATTTTTTTTTCATGCAAACAACCATTTATTTTGTCAGTTTTGATGTACTGATGTATTAAAATTTTGAATAAGATAAATTTTATTTCAGTTTGGTTCTCACGCGAAATCAATTCCAATCTTCTATTCTGTAATGTACATGTACACGTATCATGTATCTATGCATTAATTTTTTTTAGATGTTTATTTTTTTGTGAAACATTACTATGTTGTAGTACCCCCTAGGAAAAAAGGACATAAATGTTACAATCTCACAAGGTCAAACTAAATGAAAAAAAACCTATGGACGTGTTTGTAAAATCTGACCAGCTATGTTTAGCCAACCAAAACATGGACATTTAAACCATAAATGATTCATGCAGATCGCACGCCAAATGCACCCATCTTCTTTGGTTTTATATAGACTTTATAGTTCCTTGTTGTAGACCTGCACCCATAACATTTACATGTACATGGTCCATTATCTGGAAAATGTCAGATTCATCATCCATTAGTGTGTATTCTTAAAAGCATCATCCATGCAAGTTTACTCAAACATAGGGCATATACCTGCTTAAGAAGAACCTGCTTCAAAAACTCTTACCTGCTCAATCATCAATAAAACGTAGGTCAGATTCAGCATCCGAAGCAAGTTCATTAGTGTGCGTCCTAAGATGTTTCATCCTTGCCTGTTTGATCAACAGAGGGCTCAAAGTTACTTGGAAATGAGACCTGCATTAAAAAACTGATCTTTTTTACTCATTCAGAAAATGTTGGCCAGATCCAGATCCCAAGGAAACGTGGTTGTATGCATCCTTAGATGTATCATCTACACTGTATGCATTTTTTGTCATCATAGGGCTCACAGTTACTTAGAAATGAGACCTGCACCAAAACATCTACCTGTTCACTCTGTAAAATATTGGCCAGATTCAGCATCCAAAAGAAGCATAATAGTATGCATCTTTAGATACATCAGTCATCCAATTTTGGTCATCATAGGGCTTATAGTTACTTGGAAATAAAACCTACACCAAAAGATTAACTTGTTCACTCATCCGGAAAATGAACGTCAGATCTAGCATCCGAAGCAAGCCTGGTTATATGCATCCTTTGATGTATCATCCATGCAAGTTTGGTCATCAAAGGGTTTATAGTTACTGAAATAAAACATACACCAAAACTGTACCAAAATGTTAACCTGCTTCTAAAACATTAACCTGGTCATTCCTTTGCTGAAATTGCAGCAATGAAACACACGAAGTATCTTCCATGCATATCTGATCAATATAGGACATGTAGAAGTACTTAAAAAGAACATTTCCAAGTACATCTAAGGATGCATGCTACCAGGCTTGCTTCGGACGCTGGATCTGACCTACATTTTCTGGATGAGTAATGAAATTCAAGATTTTGGAGCAGGTTCATTCTAAAGCAGGTATATGCCCTATGTTTGAGCAAAATTATATGGATGATACATCTAAGGATGTAAACTAATTGACTTGCTTCGGATGCTGGATCCGACTTGTTCCAGATAATGGACCAGATAAAAGTTATGTATGCAGGTCTATCACCAAGAAATTATATTCCTATATTGCACAGATGATGCATCAAGAGATGTACAATCTCAAACTTGCTTCAGATGCTGGATATGAATGACATTTTTTTGATGGGCGACTGGTTTGAAGTTTTTGGATAGGTCTATTTCCAAGTTACTGCAAGCCCTCTCAGATCAATTTTGCATTTTGGGATGTTAAATTCTAGACTGTTAGTTAATTGTGGAACTTTGCCTTACTTGAAGACAACATTCACTGGGGGTGATCTCTGTAATCTCTGATTACCTATGTTTTAGTATCTATTAGGTCTAGGATCATCAAATTTTATCAGTTGATACATTTAGTTTGTCATATCATGTTCACTCAAAAGTAGGTTATTGTGACCTTGTTAGCTCACCTGAGCGGTAGGCTCAAGTGAGCTTTTCTGATCAAAATTTGTCCGTCGTCTGTCGTTGTCGTTGTTGTCGTCGTCGTTGTAAACTTTTCACATTTTCATCTTCTCCTCAAAAACCACTGGGCCAATTTCAACCAAACTTGGCACAGAGTATCCTTGGTTGAAGGGAATTCAAGTTTGTTCAAATGAAGGGCCACGCCCTTTTCCAAGGGGAGATAATCATGAATTTGTTAAAAATTAGTGGCATTTTTAAAAAATCTTCTTCTCCAGAACCGCTGGGCCAGGAAAGATGAAACTCATGTGGAAGCATCCTCAGGTAGTGTAGATTCAAGTTTGTTCAAATCAGGACCCCCGGGGGAAGGGTGGGGCCAAAATGGCCGACCCAAGTTTTACATAGGAATATATAGGAAAAATCTTTAAAAATCTTCTTCTCCAGAACCACTGGGCCAGGAAAGATGAAACGTATGTGGAAGCATCCTCAGGTAGTGTAGATTCAAGTTTGTTCAAATCAGGACCCCCGGGGAATATATATGAAAATTTTTTAAAAATCTTCTTCTCGAGAACCACTGGGCCAGTAAAGATGAAACTAATGTGGAATCATCCTCAGGGATTCAAATTTGTTCCAAAATGGCCGACCCAAGTTTTACATAGGAATATATAGGAAAAATCTTTAAAAATCTTCTTCTCCAGAACCACTGGGCCAGGAAAGATGAAACTCATGTGGAATCATCCTCAGGTAGTGTAGATTCAAGTTTGTTCAAATCATGACCCCCGGGGCAAGGGTGGGGCCAAAATGGCCGACCCAAGTTTTACATAGGAATATATAGGAAAAATCTTTAAAAATCTTCTTCTCCAGAACCACTGGGCCAGGAAAGATGAAACTCATGTGGAATCATCCTCAGGTAGTGTAGATTCAAGTTTGTTCAAATCATGACCCCCGGGGCAAGGGTGGGGCCAAAATGGCCGGAATATATATGAAAAATCTTTAAAAACCTTCTTCTCGAGAACCACTGGGCCAGGAAAGATGAAACTCATGTGGAATCATCCTCAGGTAGTGTAGATTCAAGTTTGTTCAAATCAGGACCCCTGGGGCAAGGGTGGGGCCTTGTTTTATATACAAAAATAGGAATATATAGGAAAAATCTTTATAAAATCTTCTTCTCTCGAGAACCACTGGGCCAGGAAAGATGAAACTCATGTGGAATCATCCTCAGGTAGTGTAGATTCAAGTTTGTTCAAATCATGACCCCTGGGGCAAGGGTGGGGCCAAAATGGCCGACCCAAGTTTTACATAGGAATATATAGAAAAAATCTTTAAAAATCTTCTTCTCGAGAACCACTGGGCCAGGAAAGATGAAACTAATGTGGAATCATCCTCAGGTAGTGTAGATTCAAGTTTGTTCAAATCATGACCCCCGGGGCAAGGGTGGGGCCAAAATGGCCGACCCAAGTTTTACATAGGAATATATAGGAAAAATCTTTAAAAATCTTCTTCTCCAGAACCACTGGGCCAGGAAAGATGAAACTCATGTGGAATCATCCTCAGGTAGTGTAGATTCAAGTTTGTTTAAATCGTGACCCCTGGGGCAAGGGTGGGGCCAAAATGGCCGACCCTTGTTTTACATAGGAATATATAGGAAAAATCTTTAAAAATCTTCTTCTCGAGAACCACTGGGCCAGGAAAGATGAAACCCATGTGGAATCATCCTCAGGTAGTGTAGATTCAAGTTTGTTCAAATCATGACCCCTGGGGCAAGGGTGGGGCCAAAATGGCCGACCCAAGTTTTACATAGGAATATATAGGAAAAATCTTTAAAAATCTTCTTCTCCAGAACCACTGGGCCAGGAAAGATGAAACTAATGTGGAATCATCCTCAGGTAGTGTAGATTCAAGTTTGTTCAAATCATGACCCCCGGGGCAAGGGTGGGGCCAAAATGGCCGACCCAAGTTTTACATAGAAATATATATGAAAAATCTTTAAAAATCTTCTTCTCGAGAACCACTGGGCCAGGAAAGATGAAACTCATGTGGAATCATCCTCAGGTAGTGTAGATTCAAGTTTGTTCAAATCATGACCCCTGGGGCAAGGGTGGGGCCAAAATGGCCGATAGGAATATATAGGAAAAATCTTTAAAAATCTTCTTCTCCAGAACCACTGGGCCAGGAAAGATGAAACTAATGTGGAATCAAGTTTTACATAGGAATATATATTAGGAAAATCTTTAAAAATCTTCTTCTCGAGAACCACTGGGCCAGGAAAGATGAAACTCATGTGGAATCATCCTCAGGTAGTGTAGATTCAAGTTTGTTCAAATCATGACCCCCGGGGCTAGGGTGGGGCCAAAATGGCCGACCCAAGTTTTACATAGGGATATATAGGGAAACCTTTTAAAATCTTCTTTTCAAGTACTTCAAAGCTATGATTAGTGATATTTATATGGAATCATCCTCAGGTAGTGTAGATTCTAATTTGTTCAAATGATGAACGCCTGGAGGGGGGGGGGATAAATTCAAGCCCGATGTGCTCAGGTGAGCGCTGTGGCCCCTGGGCCTCTTGTTTTTGAATTTTGCAGGCATTATTTTTCAACTTGTTTCAGAAGCATATATGGGACACTTAAAGGGCGATGATCTTCAAACGTTTCAGTGAATGTATTTTCCTCAGAGAACATTAACTGAAAAGAGGTTTTAAATCTAATTGGCTTAGGATCATCAAACTTTATCAGACAAAGTATGTTGGATCCTCGGAGATCGTCAACTGATAAACAGGTCACCATGACCTACTTTTGAAATTTTATGGCTTTTAAAATTTTTTTTCTTTTTTTTTGTTTAAGGATAGATGACACAAACAAACAAAAATTAATGCCTCAATTGGTAGATGTTTCTAAATCTATTTTGCAAATGATAAAAATAACAAATTCCTAGAAGAAAAGGTATTAAAAATTTGCAAACTTTTTCGATGATCATAATTGTACTTATCTGCAACCATCCTTAAAAAATCTAAACAATTTTTTGTCACTTAAAATCCAATTATTAGAATTTTTAGGGTAAATTCATAAAATAAAGTTGTAATTGGTCCGGTAGGTCGGTAGGTAGGTGGGAAAATCTTTTCTCAGGAAAATTTTAACATTTTTGTTGAAGGGATAAGAGGGAAAAAAAGAAAAAAATTATCTTGTCCCGGAATGTAAAAAAGAATATTCCTGAGATCAAAATAAATCAAATATATATACTTCATAATTAAATTTTTAGGACAGGCTTGCCCTAAAGGACTTCTACACCAAAGGAGATGGGTGAACTTAACGTGCAAAAAACCCACAAGCTTCAGATATATAAAAATCATATTCAAATTGTGATTTTATAGTATTTAGAGTGAAGTTCTCATTACTGATTTTTGTAAAATCATGATAAACAAAAAGTTTTGAGGAAAATTTTTCGTTAAAATTTATTCTTTTATAAAGAAAAATAATGTGGTACTAGTATCCATTGGGTTCGAACCCTGGCAATAAAAATCCTGAGTTGCATTCTCTATTGAGACTAGCACGCTAACCACTACGCTACACAAGTCCTGATGAAGTGTGGCATTTAAATCATGTTTGTGATATGACCATTGACTTAAGGGACTTCAAGTATTTCTCGAAAAGATACGAAAGTTATGTCATAAACTTATATTTTTAAGGTATAGTGGGTCATTGCTCCATAATTTTGGAAACCAAAATATGTATGTTTTTATGCCAACTTTGAGGGTTACCTTTCAAAAAAAATGGAGAGAAGACCCGCTCATATCGAAAAATAGTGCTATAGTGTGAAAAAATGACTCGTTTTGTCCTCTTTCGTGTGTGTATAATATTTCATAGGCAAATAACTTCAATTTTCATGAGATTTGTGCAAGTTGTAGAGATTTTACATAAAGTATACTCTAATGTTATGTGAAATATTAAGGAAAATTTTGATAAAATTGAGATTTAATTTTTCACCTTCATGTTTGTCACGCTATGGACTTATCTCTGGTCATGTTCACCCATCTCCTTTTACGCAAACATCGGTGCTTTGACAGACTAAATGCTGTGTTTGACCATTTGAAAGTTGCAAATTATAAATTTTAGTTCGAAATGCAATTTTTAAAAAAATAGACAAAAATAGAATTCAACTACTGAACATTTTTTAATACGACTTTTTTCCCTGGAAAATAACCGTTTATTTTGAAAAAGAACGCCTTTTTATTAACAACTTTTGATTGCAATGCTCATCTGGAAATTTCTGGATTATATAAACGTACATTACTAAATATAAGATAAAAACTGACACCTCTCCGTTAGTAGATATAGACAAATCTACCTAGATTAAAGGAGAAAAAATAAGGACATCGCATGGAAGATATAGTTCTAAGTAACCTATTTAAATAGCTGCTATCTAGTATACGCGTTGAGAACTAGCGCACCCGGGTAAGTATAATACCTATTTGTTGTATAGAAATACATCACTGTTATTTTCTTAAAATGCTACTACAAATGTATAATCCCGAAATTTGAATTAAAATTTGATTTCTTAAAAGAATATTCATGTAATTGTTTTGGGAAAGGAAACATATGGCAAGCACTTTTGCTATTTATTCGGAAAATAAAATTTATCGGAAAATTACAGAGATATCTCTCAATTTAGAGAGATATCTCTTAAAAATATAGATATCTCCCATCTTGAAGAGATATCTATTGAGAAAGAAATATCTCCTAAATTTAGAGATGTCTCTTTTGATAAGAGATATATCTCTTCCACTTGAACAGATATTTATCACTTTCTCCTTGAGAGATATCGATCTCTTTCGTTTAAAGAAATATCTCTAAACGTTAAAGAAATATCTCTTTCACCTAGAGAGATATCTCTTTTATTTTTGGAGATATCTTTCCAAGATAAAGAGATATCTCTTAATATTTTAATTTTGTTTGTATTCTAGTCTCTCATTTTTTGATTTCCAGAAAGGAACGCAAATTATTTCTCAATAACCTGGTTTGGTATGGGGACACACCCCCTTGACAACCAGCTGAATCATCTGTATCCATGCAATCCCCTCATTTCCAGTCCTTGGAATTCATGGAAAATTCCAGATTTAATAAATGTACCTTTAACCTCAAACAGTAGCTCGATCTTACCTCATGTAAACAAACATCATGGCTTCTAGAATCTGTGTATCAGTTATTACCTCCCCTTGTTTCACATTACTTCCGTTACTAGGAATGAATTATTAAGCGGCAAATCTGAACTCATAAAAAACAGCACAATTTTACACTCACATTTGATTAATTATTTTGAAATTAAATTATAAGGAATGACTCTAATTCTTGGCCAAATTATTCGATTTTAACCTGGTTTGGGTCAGGTTTAAACCCAAAGCAGGTTATAATCGAATAATTTGGTAAAGAATTAGACTCATTCCTTAAAAGTATTAAAGATATCTCTCTTAGTTTATCTCAAGAGATATCTCTTAAAATGAAAGAGATATCTTTCAAAGGTGTATAAAAAATCTTTCAAGCAAAAAGAGATATCTCTTTTTTGCAAAGAAATATATCTCTTCATTATTTATTAGCTCACCTGAGCCGAAGGCTCAAGTGAGCTTTTCTGATCAAAATTTGTCCGTTGTCTGTCGTCGTTGTCGTTGTCGTTGTTGTTGTTGTCGTTGTCGTCGTAAACTTTTCAAATTTTCATCTTCTTCTCAAGAAAAACTGGGCCAATTTCAACCAAACTTGGCACAAAGTATCCTTGGGTAAAGGGGATTCAAGTTTGTTCAAATGAAAGGCCACACCCTTTTCCAAGGGGAGATAATCATGAATTTGTTAAAAATTAATGGCATTTTTAAAAAATCTTCTTCTCCAGAACCGCTGGGCCAGGAAAGATGAAACTCATGTGGAATCATCCTCAGGTAGTGTGGATTCAAGTTTGTTCAAATCATGACCCCCGGGGCAAGGGTGGGGCCAAAATGGCCGACCCAAGTTTTACATAGGATAATATATGAAAAATCTTTAAAAATCTTCTTCTCTATAACCACTGGGCCAGGAAAGATGAAACTCATGTGGAATCATCCTCAAGTGTGGAAAGTTTGTTCAAATCATGACCCCCGGGGCAAGGGTGGGGCCAAAATGGCCGACCCAAGTTTTACATAGAAATATATAGGAAAAATCTTTAAAAATCTTCTTCTCCAGAACCACTGGGCCAGGAAAGATGAAACTCATGTGGAATCCTCCTCAGGTAGTGTAGATTCTAGTTTGTTCAAATCATGACCCCTGGGGCAAGGGTGGGGCCAAAATGGCCGACCCTAGTTTTACATAGGAATATATAGGAAAAATCTTTAAAAATCTTCTTCTCCAGAACCACTAGGACAGGAAAGATGAAACTCATGTGGAATCATCCTCAGGTAGTGTAGATTCAAGTTTGTTCAAATCATGACCCCTGGGGCAAGGGTGGGGCCAAAATGGCCGACCCAAGTTTTACATAGGAATATACATGTATAGGAAAAATCTTTAAAAATCTTCTTCTCCAGAACCACTGGGCCAGGAAAGATAAAAATCATGTGGAATCATTCTCAGGTAGTGCAGATTCAAGTTTGTTCAAATCATGACCCCCGGGGCAAGGGTGGGGCCAAAATGGCCATTTTACATAGGAATATATAGGAAAAATCTTTAAAAATCTTCTTCTCCAGAACCACTAACCCAGGAAAGATGAAACTCACGTGGAATCATCCTCAGGTAGTGTAGATACAAGTTTGTTCAAATCATGACCCCCGGGGCTAGGGTGGGGCCAAAATGGCCAACCCTAGTTTTACAAAGGAATATATAGGAAAAATCTTTAAAAAATCTTCTTCTCCAGAACCACTGGGCCAGGAAAGATGAAACTCATGTGGAATCCTCCTCAGGTAGTGTAGATACAAGTTTGTTCAAATCATGACCCCTGGGGCAAGGGTGGGGCCAAAATGGCCAACCCAAGTTTTACATGGGAATATATAGGAAAAATCTTTAAAAATCTTCTTCTCCAGAACCACTGGGCCAGGAAAGATAAAACTCATGTGGAATCATCCTCAGGTAGTGCAGATTTAAGTTTTTTCAAATCATGACCCCTGGGGCTAGGGTGGGGCCAAAATGGCCGACCCAAGTTTTACTTAGGGATATATAGGGAAACCTTTTAAAATCTTCTTTACAAGTAATTCAAAGCTATGATTAGTGATATTTATATGGAATCATTCTCAGGTAGTGTAGATTCTAGTTTGTTCAAATGATGAACGCCTGGAGGGGGGTGGGGGGGGTGGGAGTAAATTCAAGCCTGATGTGCTCAGGTGAGCGCTGTGGCCCCTGGGCCTCTTGTATTTAAATGACTTCTCCTCTACCGGAAGTAAGCCTTTTATTCACGGAAGTACATTAAAGTATTTTTGAATTTTGACATATTCCTATATTCTACATTATAGCTTTACTAAACATGACAAATAATTCAGTGTTGTCTAGATTTCATATTCATAATAGTCGATTATTTCATAAATTGAGAAAATTCGGTCCATTGCATTTGAGATTATATAAATATGCTTACTTTTGTTTTCCTTTATATTAAACTTTTAGCATTTGATCAACGAAGTTGCCATTATCATTTATTGTTTCTTACAAAGGATTTAAAACATTTTTGTCTACATAGTACATATATTATTCTGGGTATTGCATGCTCAGTCTTCTTCTTATAACAGCAAAACTATTCAAGAGACTTTGATAACTTCCTGTTTCACTTTCGTTTTGAAGTGGAGAACCTATTATTTTATTTCAAGGATCAGTGGAAAAGAGATATCTCTTTCATGAAAAGAGATATCTCTTTAAAAATAGCTTAGAAAGATATCTCTTTTTGCAAATCTAAAGAGATATCTCTCTAACTAAGAAAGATATCTTTTTAAACCTTGTTAAAGAAATATCTCTCGTTTAAAGAGATATCTCTCTCGTTTAAAGAGATATCTCTCTAAGTAAAACAGATATCTCTCTTACAAAAAGAGATATCTCTTTTGTTCAAAAAGATATCTCTTTTGTTTAGAGAGATATATCTTTTGTTTAAAGAGGTATCTCTCTAAGGTATAAAAATATCTCTATTAATCAAAGAGATATCTCTGTAAACTAAAGAGTTATCTTCTTATTAAAAGAAATTTTTTATTTTATGAATAAATAGTAAAAAGGCCTGCCAATGGCTGCCATAGAAACACTTAGCGAATCTTTATCTGCAAACCTGAATAACTGACGATACCTTTTCACCTGAATATGTGTTGTTAATATGCATATAAATATTTTCTTAAGATGTATTTGATTTAAAAATTATCGTTACGATAACATGTGTTTTGAAAATACATGCCAAATAACATTAAAACAAAATCTTAAGGAAATTGGATCTTGCATTCAACAGTCTTAATATTTTTTGTTACGTATATCACATTATATAGTTGCTATTTCTGTCACAGGATCGCCAACAATTATCTCGCTTCAAAAATAACGTTATGTGTAGTCTGCCTGGAAATATAGGAATCCAGACTTTATCGTTCTGTTCCTTGAAGTAGAACAATTCTATACTTATACATAATCTATCTCACAAAATATAGATGTTCCTTACTAAATGATTTATGGAATTTCAACATAGGTTTTAAATTAGATATATAGTTCAAATGACATTATAGAATTCAAATATATTGTATGAAAGAAAAATATGATTAAAATAATTCAATCTATGGATACAGAGAAAAAATTATTCAAAAGGTCAGAATCTAAACTCCTTTATGAAAAAAAGTGAATATGACGACCATTGATCGATCTACAAGAAAACTCCATACATACAGATCTGTAAACAGTGTATAACACACGGACCACGGGAAAACTCCATACATACAGATCTGTAAACAGTGCATAACACACGGACCACGGGAAAACTCCATACACACAGATCTGTAAACAGTGCATAACACACGGACCACGGGAAAACTCCATACACACAGATCTGTAAACAGTGCGTAACAAACGGACCACGGGAAAACTCCATACACACAAATCTGTAAACAGTGCATAACACACGGACCACGGGAAAACTCCATACATACAGATCTGTAAACAGTGCATAACACACGGACCACGGGAAAACTCCATACATACAGATCTGTAAACAGTGCATAACACACGGACCACGGGAAAACTCCATACATACAGATCTGTAAACAGTGTATAACACACGGACCACGGGAAAACTCCATACATACAGATCTGTAAACAGTGTATGACACACGGACCACGGGAAAACTCCATACTTACAGATCTGTAAACAGAGCATAACACACGGACCACGGGAAAAATCCATACATACAGATATGTAAACAGTGCATAACACACAGACCACGGGAAAAGATCTGTAAACAGTGTAGAACACACGGACCACGGAAAAACTCCATACAAACAGATCTGTAAACAGTGCATAACACACGGACCACGGGAAAACTCCATACACACAGATCTGTAAGCAGTGCATAACACACGGACCAGTGCATAACACACGGACCACGGGAAAACTCCATACATACAGATCTGTAAACAGTGTATAACACACGGACCACGGGAAAACTCCATACATACAGATCTGTAAACAGTGTATAACACACGGACCACGGGAAAACTCCATACTTACAGATCTGTAAACAGAGCATAACACACGGACCACGGGAAAAATCCATACATACAGATATGTAAACAGTGCATAACACACAGACCACGGGAAAAGATCTGTAAACAGTGTAGAACACACGGACCACGGAAAAACTCCATACAAACAGATCTGTAAACAGTGCATAACACACGGACCACGGGAAAACTCCATACACACAGATCTGTAAACAGTGCATAACACACGGACCACGGGAAAACTCCATACATACAGATCTGTAAGAAGTGCATAACACACGGACCACGGGAATTTCTGAGGTGGGTTCAGTTGCCTAGGAGGAGTAAGCGTCCCCTGTTGACCGGTCACACCGACCGTAAGCCTACATATTGGTCAGATAGACGGAAAATTACGTAGTAAACAAAGAACTTACAATTGTATAAAAAAATATGTAAGACAAAAGACAACCAAATTAAAGATAGTATTTGCTAAGATCATAATTATACTAATTTTAGAATTTACGAAATGATGACTTTTTTTGTTGTTGAAATCCCTAAAACGTCAACTTATCTGTTTTTAGTATGCGGCCCTCGGGGAATATGATTTTTCTTGGCTGAATAAGTATTCAAGTTTCCCGAACATTCATGCAATGAATTGTTTATTATACCGAAACAAGCAAACACTTTGAAATGAAAATAAACTTTCAGATTCGGCTCCGCTCTTAAATTCACTTTCATTTTTAACGTCAAAGTTACTCATTTCTAATCAGCAATTTGTGACGTAAACCAGTCTATTGTGACGTTGACTACTCTCGGGAGTTTTCTTTTAACGAACGATAACTATATTGCGGGAAAATACATTAGGTATCCGAAGAGGTGGAATATGATGAAAAGCATGCCGACGACCGGGAAATATGAAGTTTTATGGCCCGGTCACGTGATAATCTAGAACCAATCAGGTAACGCGTTGTGTAAAATAATTATAATGAGGTATAATAAAACAACGTATATACAATATAAAACATTTTTTTATCCAATCAAATTACGTGTTACAACTAAAATTAAATTATTATATCATATATGAAAAATCTTTTATATAAAAAAATATCCTTAAGAATCAGTGATAGATTTAATATTTACAATAATTATAACAGACTGAGAGAGCGACAAACTTCATTTTGAGTGTTATAAAATGTGTCAGTATGCTATATATTTTATGCATACAATTTTATTCTGATTAAAAAATATCTGTAAGACTTTAAATGTTTACGTATAGGTACTAGATAATCCTCAGAATGAAGCTAGCGTTCTCTGTTCTTACGATGGGTGTCTTGGTTCAGCATGTGTCTGCACTTTATGGTGGAAGCATCAGTGCCTATATTACCAAAGGGTCTCCCGGTCATATAAAGGTGAGAAATAAGCGACGTATGCTTTCAAAATCACTTTATTCATGTTGTTATCATATTCACCAAGAATTGATTAATATATATTTTTATGCCCCCGTAAACGAAGATTGGGGGGCTATATTGTTTTTGTCGTGTCCGTCCGTCTGTCTGTCTAGCTGTCTGTCTTTCTGTTTGTCTTCAAAAACTTTAACCTTGTCCGTAACTTTTGACTGGGTGGAGCTATTTCTTTTATATTTCACAGGTGTATTCCTTGTGACAAGACCTTTCTTTGGGTATCACCAAATTTGACGTCTTTTTCTTGACCTTGGAGGTTGACACACTTTTACACCAAAATTCCCAGCTTTTACTTTGGCCATAACTTTAAAACGATTGGAGCTACATGGAGGACTTTCTTACTTCACAATAGTATTATGTGTGACAAGACCTTTCATTGGATAGCAACAACTTTGACCCTTTGACCTTGACCTTGGAGATTGAGCTACTTTTAAAAAACACTACTTGGACTGACAAAACCACTTTATTCATGTTGTTATCATATTCATCAAGAAGTAATGAAAATATTTTTTAATATAGATGCACGTGTAACTTTAAGGTCGATATTGAAAATTTTAAATGTTTTCAGGTCAAAGCTTTCTTTCTTAATGGATGGAGGACAGGAAAAGGTCCATGTCGGATGTGCACAACTCTAGATGTGGGATCGAATATAACGGACATTAAAAAACAAGTCATAAACAATAGCAGCAATCCTGCAATATTTGGAAAATGGACAATAGAAATGCAATATGCTCATTATCAGCGAGTGGATCTTGATAAAAATAATGTGATAAGGCGCACTGAAAAAGATGTCATGCTCGCTGTAAGCGAAAAAGAGGAATGGGAATTAGATGGAACTGAGTTCTCATTTGAAATATCAACAACGCAGTATACAGATATAAGATACGTGGATATTATGTAAGATTTTGTTCTTTTTATGAGTTTATATTGCAAGGATTTTATTGATTTAATTAAGTTTTTTTCTATGGTCGTAATAATGACCTTGTTTGTAAAATGCAACTTATCCTTGGATCGTATTGTGTCTTACGTATTTCAAGCTACTATAGACGTACTTTTTTCCACGGGGTCATAATTTCGCGGAATCTAAATTTCTGTTTAATCCGCGGGTAGAAAATTACGCGGATTTCTTAGACTGTCACTATATGCCATACATTTATATTAAGTACGCTAGGACATATTTCCGCGGAAAGTTTGTGTCCGCAGACATAGCGTAAATTAATACCACGCGGAAAAAAGTACTTCTACAGTATTATAATTACATGTGTGTGTGTCATTAATTTTGAATTAATTTTTGCTATGGAAAAGTCTACATGATAATGTTTATTGTTTACTTATGTGTTTCATACCAATAGTTAAATCAAATCTTTATTACGGAATGTGTCGACTAGGCCTACCTGATCTATACATTGGGCTCATTACGGATGCTCACTCCTCCGAGGCACCTGATCCCACGTCTGGGATTTCCGGTGGTCCTTGTTTTAAAGCCATGTTCACAGATTGATATTTTGTGGTTTTTAGTTTTGTTTTTGATTGGTCATTGGTCTTTATCTTCAACATGTTCATTTTGCACGCCCTATTTTGAATATTATGTTCAATAATTGAATCCGAATGTGAATCGTGTGTCAAAACACAGAAAATATTGTTATATAAATGTATTACAATTGGCTTCAATATCAAGATATAATAGAATCTACCTTTATATTTCATTGCAACAAAATTTAATAAGTAGTTCGGAGTAGGTTATTATTTTTTTTACTGTTTATCAGCGCTGTATTTCAATTCTTTTTTTAAAAAAGAATTACCTTTTTCTCTTTTTTATAAAATGTAGATTTTTGAATTGAAATATACAAAGATAACGAACCTTATTCAAGTTCAAAAGTCCATTTAACAATACAAATAGGAGCAAAGCAAGCACTGACCTCCAAAACATCAGAGGGGGGCCAGATGTCATGGAGGAGTGAGCATCCCCTGCCGACCGGTCAAACCCGCCGTGTGCTCATTGTCATGATTGGGAAGTAACGGAAAAATCCGTCGACAATTCAGAGTGTAAATAATTGCCAAGCAGTAAGTACTCGTACATCAGTCAGCATTTGACTTGATGAATTATTTTACAGGTTTTCTGACACGATTGATACCAGTCTGACATTACTGCCAGAGATATCTACAATTCATCTTCAAGTTAAATCGTACCCTCAAGTAAGAAGTGACACAGGCAAAGCCAACAGAAGTCCTAGGGTTCTAGTGAAACCTTTGTACAGGTATGAAGAGAGACTTTTACCTGAATTGCGCCAAGGAAGCACACTTAAAATTTGTATATATCATATATTTTGTACACCGACTGCTTATAAAGTAAGTACATATAAGATAAAGATATGTACAGAGTATATATCAATGTGAATCAACACGTATATTTAATGAATAACTATTTTTTTTTTAATTTCATGATGTGATCAATCGATTGGCATGCGTGATAATTTGCATGAATGCCGAAGGCCTTTATGCATGAAATTATCACACAAGCTAATCGATTTTTCACATGAAATAAAAAAAAAAATAGACAGTTGTTCCTTATATTCACATGCTCTTGATTCCGTCGATCCACGTGCTCGAAACCCCTTGTCTGTCTTTACATTTGTCCCGCCCGCACGTGATTATTCCTCACCGCTCCTATCGATGAACCAGTGCATTTTATGAAGAAATAAAGTACATTAACTCTCTGTAATTTTATCTCGGACAAAGACATTAAAATGTAAATATTTGATGTTACGAGGATTTCAACAACATTGTTTAAATTCAGCATTTGGTAAATATGTTATCGTTATAATGACTTTGAAAGTAAACATAAACCATCATTAAGCCATATTTTGACTGATTTCACAATTAATACTAATTTTGGACAAGAGGTATCCCGTTTACCTGATTAATACATGTACATAGGGCTTGCAGCGGGTTTGACCGTCGACAGGGAATGGTTACTCGTCTCAGACACCTGATCCCACCGGAATATTCAGGGGTTCGTGATCTGTATAGTTTGAGATCGATCCCCGATCGTTTTCCTCACCCCTTCATTATTACAAAATTTAACCAAAAAAAAAAAAAAAAGCAAAAACAAAAACAAATCAACTTTCCAGAACATCCCCACATGTAATTGGCAAGCATCGGTACTAATATGAATACTTCTTTTCCTTACAATTTCCATTTCTTAATTTTTCCTTTATAATATTTATGATTCTCGATTCAGAACTACATAGGAAACGACTTAATGTCCTTTATCTCTTTTACATGCGTCATCTTGGATAAATACATGGTTGACGATAATGATGTTGATGATGCTGTTGATATTTTAGTTTAGAGCGAGGAAAGAATTACAAAATCCACATCGAATCAGTTGATGAAGATGGTGATTTAGTTCTGTGTAGAGAATCAAGGTTTGTCGAGGCATTCGAGATTGGACCATTTATGTCAACGTTAATGAAAAGGGGTTTCCTCTTTGTTGATCGAAGGGTATGTACAGTTTCAACTGTGATTTAAAATACATATATATTGTTTTCTTAGCAACTGCATCGATCAAATTGTATAAAAAATGCGAATTGATCTATTAATGTACAAATACATAGTTTAGAAACAGAACAGAACCTAATCATTGAATGAGAATCATGAAACGGAGCTTGAATAATCATAATCCCTACCTGACGACTGAAACCAGTTTAAGAAATACTTCATTTAAAAACCATTTAGATTCATTTGAATGTTTTATACATAAAAATGACAAGTTAGTGACTCGGCTGGATTATTGATTGAACACTGTTGATGATTTTTTCTTTATTCTTTATATATACAAGAACAAATACATTCTGATGACACTTCATGTCTTTCCAACCTCCCATGATGTCATAGGTTTTTGCGAAAACTGTTATTAATTTAAAATTATACCAAATAGAACAATATCTTGTGGAAGAATGCTTCTCAATAGTTGTAATAATAAATATTGTTAAATTAAAGAATTTAAAAAATGTATATTTTCTTCATTTAATCAATTATTCAATCTTCAAAAAATGTTGAAAAGGGCGATAACTCCTTCTTAGGCATTTTCTGTTTTGCACTTCTAATGCAGTTTGAATAGTTTCCCAGATAAACACAATTTATAAATATCTGATAAGTAGAAGTTATGTGGAACTTTCAGCATCAGAATTATGAATTTGAAGAAGTTTTTATATAATTTTTATAATACTAATTTCAACAAATGTACGATTTTTTTTCTGTCGACATAAACATATGTTTATTCATGTCCCCCACCTTAAATAATATGGCGACCGAAACATTTTTTGCACTAATTGGTAAATTTAAACTATATCAAATGAAAATAAATGCAGTTTTTTACTTTGAACCGTTAGAATTATGAGGGTGGAAAAATATGTCTTCACTATTTCTGTGTTAATCAATAAAAATCACAAAAATTAAATAACTGCTGAAGTCGATAAAAAGGGCCTCTTCTCTCAATGTATTGACACGATTCACGAAAATATAATTCGTAAAACCTATTTCATTCATTTTTAAATAAATATTTCCTATTTGTAAAATGTTTATTTCTTTCAAACTGAAGCAATTTATTCATCGGTAGTTATAAAAATATGAAGAAACTGGTGTCTTTTTTAAAGCACAAGTGCATATGATTGTTCTTCATAGAGAAATTCAGTGTCTCTTAGCACTGAATAGTTGACATGAAAAATGACTACTTTGTGTTATTTTTTCACAGAAATGTGTTGTGAATATCACAGTCGATCCAAGCTATTTTCATGAAGGGGATACATTTCCTGTTGCAATAACATTAGAAGATTACAACAGGCATCCTATTTTGCTTCACACAATGAGTTCAGGGAAAGACAGCCTTCAGAATTCATACGGTTACTCATTGTCAGGAGTTGTTGTAAAGGTACATTTAATGAACAACACTCGATTTTTACACTAGGAGGATATATTTAATGGAATGAAAAAATTCTGGAATATTTTGATACAAAATTTAAGCCTATCTTCCTGTAGATGATTATCAACATTACTGGAAGAACGGATCCTCCAGAATTCATACCACCCACTCCATCACATGGATACACTGTTTATTGTGGAGGTGATGTACAAATCAAGGTCTACGCCAAAGCTGCACCTGGAAGGTAACATTTCCGGATTTTTTTCCTGGAGAATTTCTGTCTTATAACAAAAAAAAAAACTTTTTTGAACTTTAACATGGATAACAAGCCACTTTTAAATGCGAAAGAGGATAAAGTTGAGAAAATATAAATGAAGGATATCCTTACACCAGTTTTTGCCTCGTTTACAGTCGCTTCTCTTACTTTCAAATCTAACATGTCACCCGCGTAATGCAGTGAATAGATTTCTGTTTGTCTGTTAATCTTCTTTGACAAAAACAAGTACATGCATGTACAATGTATATACAAATATACGAATATCATTAGATGATGAAGAACAGACAAACAGTGTTTACTTCGAATTAAGTCGGTTAAATCTGGGGAACCTCCGACTTTGAAAAAAGTCTGAAGGTATTCATCATTCCTGCAATTGAGACAAACTGCTCTTTTGTTGCTGATTTTACCAGCCCCGTTCCCCTGGTTATGGTTTCGCTAGATAGGAGATAGGGACAGTGGGAATCTCGTTCTCCTCCATGGCACGTGATCTCACCTCTGATGTTTTGGAGGTCCGTGTTTGCTCTGCTCTTACTTTGTATTGTTTTATGGACTTTTGATCTTGAAAATTGTTCGTTTTCTCCGTATGTTTCATAGTAAACGTTTTTGTACTAAGGTCACCCTTTCTCAAACTTTGAGAGAAATTATCCTCAAATTTTATTTTCAACTAAAAGTTTCATTGAAATATTCTTCAAGCAATCATAATCTTAAACTGCTTAAATGTTTACTTATTAACTTTGTAAATGAAGTTATTTATCAAAACAGATTAAAAATACAAATCTTAAAATCAAGTTTTATTCTACTTTCTACTCTAGTAGTTTTAGCTTATGTGCATGA
The DNA here is from genome assembly GCF_032062105.1 of Saccostrea cuccullata. Taxonomy (NCBI): domain Eukaryota; kingdom Metazoa; phylum Mollusca; class Bivalvia; order Ostreida; family Ostreidae; genus Saccostrea; species Saccostrea cuccullata. Next base: position 64,747 of record NW_026924535.1, on the reverse strand, counting down.
ATATTCATTCATGAATAACATTTTTTAATCAAAATGCTGAATGAAAACTTTATAAACACATATGAGCTGGACAGTAAACAATAATTTCTATTTCGTTAAAGGTTTCCAATTGTAGCGTAGGACAACGTTTTATATGTACAATGCATTTCATTGTAGGAATATAGTAAGATTTGACTTTCTACGACATAACTGGAGATACGTAAATCATACAGGAATAAATGACGCCTCCCACATCAGTGCTAACGCTGTGTCAACAACAATCACATGGTCACCGTCAGACGATGACATTGGCTATCATATCATTTGTGTAAATGCTGAAGATGATCAAGGGTAACTATCGCTTTCCAAAGAGATTATAAATTATAAAGAGACATTTTGATATGCGATTCTGACTATGCGATTCTGACCACGCTTTTCTGAAAAGTTTAGGTTTGATTGACATACATCGAGATTATTATTCAAATTTTGCAGTTTTAGTATGGTCATTTAAAAAAAGCAGAACAGGTGTGAAATGTTATTAAAAATTATTTTAAACAGGAGAAACACCGTGAATTTGGTGTGCTTCCGGATAGAAGTTAAAGGTCCGTAGCTCAAGCAAGGGAAGTAATCATTAATTAATTTCTGATAATTCTGACACTGAGATGCTACTTAACAAGGAAAGTTTGTTTTAGAATATAAAACAGCTAAAATAAAATAATTTAGATTATTTATGCTGCTTTACTTGTTTTAAAATAAATGCTGACTAATTCTTCCAAAGTGAAATATCAGAAATAGCATTGGAAACAGAAATAAAATTAATGCATTTTTCATTACTGAGATTAGAATTGTTTTATGTTGATTTGTTAGAGTTATTATGTTTATACTCAATATAATATTACATTTAAATATCATGAACATAGTATGCTTTGATTAGAAATTCATGATATGTGAAGATCATAAGGATCTTTCTCTTCCAGAAAACATATTACGTCAAGAATCAGCAATGTCTGTAAGTTTGAAGTGTTAAACACTGGTACGAAAACATTAAGAAAATAATTTGAAGTCAGCAATTAATATATAAGAGACATTTATTGTAAACAGTTAATCAAATAGACAAATGTAAGTTTATATTATCTTACTTGAAATCAGAAATACTTTTAATTTTTTTTATTATGTCTGTTAATATTTTATATAATTTCGTCATTATTGTAGGGGAAACCATACTTTCTGTACCCTACTGATTTGACATGTACAAAAGACACATCATGTATATTTCCTGTTTCTATATCCTCTTTAAACAGCAAGTAAGTTTCATAGAGATCATTACTTGATGTACCCTATATGTAGGAGTAAATATCAATGACTACAATTGCTTAAGGCAAACTTTATATCCTTAATGTTTCATTATTGAAATTGTTTATGAGGACTTTATTTTCTACATTTATGAGATATTCAAAAGATTTACAATTTTATCAATATTTTACCAGATGAATAATTTTCCCTCGTAAATTATTAATTACTAGTGTATTTTATATACAGTTTATTTAATAAAAACATTATTTTCTGTTTTGATTGACCCCCCTCCCCAATTTTTAAACAGGAAGGAACACTTCTGTTAAGTTTAAATTTAGTTCCAAATTTGTTCATATGTAGACTTTGATAGACGAAAAAACCTCAAATCAATATTCGTTATCTGTTTTCGTCTATCGTTGTGCGCTAACATTAATAATTTTAAACATATTCAGCTTCTTTCTTTCTTAGACCATTGATTCAATTTCAACTAATTTGAATTGTATAAAAAAATTGTTATTTTGGAAAATCATTTTCATACTACTGGACATTAAGTGTTATAGGCATTGAACCCTCTACAAAAATTGGGAAATTCATGACCACAGGGTCAAGAATTCTAGATTCTAAATTTTTAGAACAGAACTATTTTCAAGTGAAAAAGTACTATATATTTAAAAAAAACTGCTCCTATATAGCTGGGAAGCAAATGAAATACAAAATTGTAAAAAGTGGAGCAACAGAAAGTTAACCCCCCTTTCTTTAAATTTGTTAATCAAAATCCTTGTATTTACTTCATTGTAACTTGATTAATGTTATTTAATTAATGGGTTTAATGAGGTATCCTGGTTGCTGACAAATTATTATTTATTAGCATAAATTCATTGAGAGTATAGATGGCAGGAGAATGCCCAAGATGGTTTTATACTTTGTCAAACTGATTAACTGATCACAGAATGCCAGGTTATTAGTGACAAGTGGCAAATATCTAAGTGTACAACTAACCCTCTCCTTGTGTACTTTATTGTAGCATTAGAAAAGTAAGAAAACATATCTGTGTATATTGAATACTTTACACACTAGGCAAGTGTCTTTGGTATTTGTATATTTACCACTGATTTCATGATCATCTCTGTAAATCTTGGGAAAAACTAGTACTACTCCAAAAATATCACTGGGTTCTTGCGTATTAAAATAAGCAGTTTATTTTCCCTCTACATTTTTGAAATTCTTGGTCAGCCTAACATAATCTATAAGTTAACTTTGTTTTATACTTCTATCTGACCTTTAATTTTTCAGCGCTGTATTAAAACTGGGTGACTGTTAAAGGTTTTGGGCCTGTTGTATTTTATATAAAAAAAACTTAAAAGAGCACAAATCAGGCAAATATGCAATAATTTCTTTTTGTTTCTCAATAAAAATTAACAGAGGAGTCGTCAGTGTCGCTATAACATCGGAGACAGTGGAAAATGTCACCATTCAGTACAGGAGGGAACTCATTAATGACATAATGCAAATCACGGCTGCTCGAGTAGAATTTCTTGCAAGCCAAGTTGGTCGCAGAAAGATATGTTTAAATGCATCAGACAGGTATTACTATGAAACATTTTGAATACGAGAACTATATATTTTCGTTGTTTAATAAAAACACCAAATGCAAATTAATTTAACTTGAATATCACGTAATTTGAATATATTTTCATTATCTCCAAGCTAGGTCTCCCAATAAAGTGTTGAAAATCAATAAGTTACTTATTGTGCATCTTTATTAGCTTGTCTGTTTCTATTATCATATACAGTAGAATTTAAACTTCTACATGATCAAAAAATACACTCGTTGTGGCCTTCGATATGACTTTAAAATTTATTGACGACGCTTTATCAGTTACCAATGGTAACGTCCATTCTTATGATTATCAGTGAACATGAAAAGGAGGACACCACAGATCTGTCATATCTGTTTAATAATTGGATTTTTTTTACTAAATATAGATGATAAATGCAAACAAAAAACTAAGCTTTATGACAAACGATTTAACTTTAACGTTTCCATCGGACACTTACCAAATTTATGTAGTAATTTCCATTTTCACGTTTTTCAGCATGTCCTCCTCTGACTTGTGCCTCTTCATTACAGTTCCTTTCCAAGGCATGTTATTTTCTATAAACATACAATTACCTAATATCTAGAAATTAAATTTGTGACCCTGTGCATAGATCTTCAATATTTTTTTGAATGTTTTAATAACACACAAAAACGACAATTTGTCGGGCAACACAATTTGAATGCTTTTATCAATTACATGAAAGACGTTTATAAAACATGTTTTAGTTGCTCGATGATAGTTTCTGTTTAAAAACTGATGACTTTTCTATAACAGTGCGACATTTAACTCCGGACACGACATAGTCCGGACTTTTTACTACCATTTCTAATTGTCATGTCCAAAAAAAATTTACAGTACCTGGTGGGATTTCTTAGCAGTATCACATATTCTCATGTTGAACTCATAGACATCTCTGCTTTAAAAGATATGAAGTCCTAAATATCAGAATCCCATGGGAGAATGGTGGGATTTTCAGTCCCACCAACTATCCCACCATTCTCCCATGGGAGAAAAAATGTCAGATGGGAGAAAAATTCTCAGATGGGATTTTTTCTCCAATTAGGATTTTTTCTCCCACAAACTTGTTCAAATGGGATAAATCCCATGGACTCTAACAAATGGGATATTTTCTCCCATGAATTGTCAAATATGGGATAAATCCCATAGGACATGATATGTGGGACATTTACTCCCATAGATATTCAAATATGGGATTAATCCTATATGTAACTGATCAATGTTGTAGTGTTGTCATGATGATCGATTTATAATCGATGATCGGTCGGAAAGGCTGTCGATTTTAGACAATCGATTGGAGATTTGAACAATCGATTAATCGGTATATTTCAGCACATGTCTTTTTTACTTAAAATTTGTTTAAAATAAATCAAAAGATAATGATATTTGTATTTCTAAAGTGAAGAAACTAAAGTACATCTGTACTTGTATAAATGAAATATATTAGTTTTCAGTATTTGGGGGAATTCACTAATTGTCATTTCATTCGGAATTATGAGGATTTGCAATATTAAATGTCTTATAACAGTTAAAAAATTAATTCCATATACATTTTAGATGATCATGTAATTTAAAGCCTGATCTGTCAATGCTTACTTTCTCCAGGTCAAGTAACTCCTAATCATGCAAAAATCTGTATTGCTGAAATTGTTTATCAAACTGCATATATACTGTTTTTAGAATTTCGATCTGTACAATGCACCTTAACTTACATTATTTAACAATAAAATTCTAAATTATTTAAAATCTAATGCCTATTTTATGCAAAGGGTAACCGATTCGATTATTGGCCGATGATCAGTTGGTAAGGGTCAACCGATGCTACCGATTAATCGATTTTGATTTTCTACCGATTTGACAACACTACAATGTTGCATCCAAATATTTTTAAGTAATCAATATTCATATGCATATTATCTGAAGTAAATACTTTTTTTGAAATTCATTAACAATCATCTCATTCAAACATTGCTTATTAGTTTAAAAAAAAATACAAGAGACCCAAGGGCCTTGAATTGCTTCTGATAAATTGTACAATCTATCACTTCTATTTGAAGCCTCTAACGCTAAGTATCCTATGACCCAAGATGCATCAACTGACAGAGATTGAAGATTCTAAGCCAAAAAGTACCCGAGATACTTAAATATAGCCATAAAATGTTAAAAGTAGGTCATCATGGCCAAAGTTTGATAATTCTAAGCCAATAAGTACCTTAGATATTCAAAAGTAAGTCATCATGACCTACTTTTTGGTCGACATTATCCCAAAACCCAAGATGCATCAACTGACAGAGTTTGAAGATTCTAAACCAAAGAGTACCCAAGATACTTAAATATAGCCATAAAATGTCACAAGTAGGTCACTATGACCTAGTTTTTAAAAGGCATTCTCTGAAAACCCAAGATGCGTCAACTGACAAAGTTTGGAGATTCTAAGCAAAAAAGTACCTGGGATACTTAAATATAGACATAAAAAGTCACAAGTAGGTCACTATGACCTAGTTTTTGAATGTCATTCTCTGAAAACTCATGATGCATCAACTGACAAAGTTTAGATGATTCTAAGCCAATAAGTACCTGATATAGTAAAAAGTAGGTCACTGTGACCTACTTTTAGGTCAACAATCTTCGAAAAACCAAAATGCATGATCAACTGATAAAGTTTAACGATTCCAGACAATTAAGTACCAAAGATACTTAATTGTAGCCATAAAATGTCAGAAGTAGGTCACCATGACCTAGTTTTTGAACGACATTCTTTGAAAACCAAAGATGCATCAACTGACAAAGTTTGATAATTCTAAGACAATAAGTACCCGAGATATTCAAAAGTAGGTCACTGTGACCTAGTTTTTGGTCGACATTCTGTGAAAACCCAAGATGCATCAACTGACAAAGTTTGAAGATTCTAAGCAAAAAAAGTACTTGAGATACTTAAATATAGCCATTAAATGTCACAAGTAGGTCACTACGACCTAGTTTTTGAGCGGCATTCTCTGAAAACCCAAGATGCATCAACTGACAAAGTTTCAAGATTCTAAGCCAAAAAGTATACGAGATACTTAGATATAGCAATAAAATGTCATAAATAGGTCACTCTGACCTAGTTTTTGGCCGACATTCTCTGAAAACCCAAGATGCATCAACTGACAAAGTTTTGATGATTCTAAGTCAATAAGTACCTAATATAGTAAAAAGTAGGTCACTGTGACCTACTTTTAGGTCAACATTCTTCGAAAACCAAAAATGCATTAACTGACAAAGTTTAACAATTCTAGACAATTAAGTAACCAAGATACTTAATTATAGCCATAAAATGTCAGAAGTAGGTCACAATGACCTAGTTTTTGAATGACATTCTTCGAAAACTTAAGATGCATCAACTGACAAAGTTTTGATGATTCTAAGCCAATAAGTACCTGAGATATTCAAAAGTAGGTTACTGTGACCTAGTTTTTGGTCGACATTCTCGGAAAACCTAAGTTGCATCAACTGAAAAAGTTTGATGATTCTAAGTTAATAAATACCTAATATAGTGAAAAGTAGGTCACCATGACCTACTTTTTGGTCGACATTCTCCGAGAACCCTAGATGCATCAACTGACAATGTTTGAGGACTCTAAGCCAATAAGTACCCAAGATTCTTAAATAGAGCCATAAATTGTGAAAAGTAGGTCACTGTGACCTACTTTTTGGTGGACGATTTCCGAACACCCAAGATGCATCAACTGACAAAGTTTCATGATCATAGGTCTAAAAGTATAAAAAAATATATATATATATATATGCCCTTTAAACAACATTAAAACAAATGAAATGTCTGCAAAATTTAAAAAGTAGGTCACAGGTTTTTTAGCAACCTGGTACTTTTGGTTCATTTACCATCTGATCATCTCCAATTCTTTAAGGATGACAACTCATAAGTTTTTGTATAATGATTGACAATGATTAGCCAAGGGGTTCTTGAGTTATGGCCCATATTCTAAATCATTTACCCACACAGCACACCGCAAAAATGATCATAGCATTACTGGTAGCTCTTTGAGCCTTTAATGGCTCAGGAGAGCTAACAAGAAACACATGAACCACATCACTAACTTAAGCTAAGAAAATCAGTTCAGCATAAAGCTTGAAAAGTTTATCATGTTTATAGGGGATTACCTGAGGAAGCTTCCATATAAATACACATGTATAAGAAAATGCTAAATTGGTGCTCTTGAGCAGAAAATTAAAAAAAAATCTCTACATCTTCATTTGTAAAAATTTTTCCCCCATTGTGACCCTTTCTTATCCCCGAGAGTCAATTAAGATTTATCAATGAAGAAACTTAAATCTAACACATCCTGAGGATGCTTTCTGAATCCATAATTAATAGCTAAATAAAACTTTGTTGTTCTTGAGAAAATGATTTTTTTACTTATTATATATTCCTATGTTGATCCCCCATTGTGAACCCACCCGAAACCCAGGAACCCTTGGAACTATAATGTTATAAATAAGAAAAGTTTCTGCTAGCTAATTTTTAAAACCACATTTATTTTTTTTTCTTTAGATTTCTTTTGGATTTGCAAACTGGTTAAGTTTGGAGATATCATTTCAATCTGAATTTCAAAAATTGCAGCAGAGTCAACAAAGTGGGAAAACAAATGATGAAAAAAATGCAATGGAAAGAAAAAATTTAAAGCAATTCAAAGAATAATGCACTGGTTCCCTGCTCTCTGTGTCTTAGTGACTGGGATGTCATATTTTATAATATAATGTTTGAAATATGAAAAACCAATCATAATTTATGTCAAAGTGATCACATGGAAAGTAAAAATTCTTGAAATTTAGGTCAAACATGGAGGTCAAGGTGTTTAAATCCATAGGATGATCAGAAACATCTTACTTCTAATAGGCTAATTACTTAGAATAACATTTTTGAAAAATTAGGTCAAATGTTACGGCCAAGGTCATACGCTCAAAAAGCATAATATATTTAGGAAAGTTTTGTCACAAGTAATAGACATATGTAATATGGAAGCCCTATCTAATTTCTCTTGCAAAATTCATCATTAATTTAAAGTATTTTAATATTAAAAGTAGGTCAAATTTCAAGGTCATTGGGTCAAAATTTATAGTATACTTGAAAAATGTCTTATCACAGGTAATCACTATTGTACATGTGAAATCCCTATAGGCTATCCCTTCTAATTCAAAAGTTATGAGTATGCAAGGTTATAATGTTGGACTGACAGATGAATGAAATTCCATAATTCCCACGCTTTCGCAAAAACAGGGGACAATATTGACATCTACAACATAAAGGCCACCAGAAATTACCCTCAATCAAATTCATAACATGTAAATACTTTTTACTTACATCACTCATCAGTTTTGTGCTGATATATCTGTGCACATGTAAACACAGTTACAACTTACACTCGTAAACAAGACACTGACTGCAGAATTCAAATGGACATTTTGTGATGTTAGTGGAGTAATTCACACACGCTAAATCAATCGAATGATTTTAAACTTGCGTGAATTAACCCTTGTTAGAATAAAGTTAACTTCTTACTTTCGTCTTCGGCAGGTGGTCTATATTTATAAAGCGTTTCTCTGACTTCGACTCGAAGTGCACACTAAAACCCGCACATATCATGCAGATTGATAATTCATCTGCAGAGTGCATATCCAACTGTTCAATTTCCTTTATGTGAACTTTTCTAATCTTTTCATATTAACTGCCCAATTCTTGTCTAAAATTAAATTAATAAATGATTAATATTTGTGTGTGTGTGTCTGCATAGAGGGTATTAGGACCGGTATATAAAAATTACATTTTCATATCAGCAATCTTGCTACAGTTACACGTAACGTAAATACATATCGTGGTATTTTTGTTAGCATCCGTTTATCAATTAATTTCGCAGTAAACATGGTAAACAAGATCTCTAATAACCCCCCCCCCTTCCGATCGGTCTGTTAGCATGTAGTGGTTAATTTTTAAATTGTAAATTTTTAGACAAGGAAAGTAGATATGCCAGTCAGTCTTCAAACTTACATGTTTTTGATAATGATAGGATGTAAATGATAGGAATATCAAAGTCTAAACCATTAAACAAAAGTCAAATTTCTTACCCATCCCCCGTTTATCTTATAAATCGATTTATGAACTATATCATACCATGATTTTCATTTTACATTACACTCATTTATCAGTTTATATTTATTGAGAAAATTTAACTGTGAAACTTAATATGCTTAACTTATTCATAAATATAATTTTATAAAACATACGTTGATGTATTTTTAATTTTCATGATTTTTGAAAAGGATTTCAGTCACTCTCAATAAATGTTTTGTGTTGTGGGAAGGTATAACCATGATGATTACGTGCTGCGTGGCTTTTCAATAGATTTTATACATTTTATTCTTTATAAACTTATAAATCCCATATTCCAATTGCATGGAAATGATGATAGGGGACACCTGTCTTCTACCATTGTTTATTTAGACTCCAGTGTCGACATGGTCGATCCACACTAATACACAATCTATTGTAAGATTCACCCTCGGGGCTATATATTCCGAGGGGTACATGGTAACCTAGACATACACGTACATGTGTATATTGGTTCATACCATACCTATTCCCACTTTTTGAAAATCAGGTAGGAAAAGTCAAGATTTCAATTGAGAATAGGTGGAATTTTTGTGTAAACAAATAATTAACTATATATAAACATACACTTAGTGTATATAAACAATAATTAATAAACACCAATGGAGGCCAGGACTGGTATATTTGCTTTTTTAAAATAATAAATCAGAATTTTTACCGATATTTGAAATAAAAAATGGATTTTTAAGGGAATCAAATAAGATTTTCCCCATAAATCTATTTATTCTAGAATCCTCCTTTTTAAATGCCTTTCCTTCAAAAATCTATTATATGTTCTAAAATCAAGATATTAAAATGCATTTTCTTGTAAGATCTTTTTTCTTACTTTCTCAAATCCATATTTTTGAAGGAAATATTTCCACGGGCGTAGCAACAGGGGGGGGGGGGGGGGCTGCCCCCCCAACCTTTTTCCCAATTTTACTTATACTATAGGAAATGTTAATTGAAAGCCTGGTTGGTCCCTCCACTTTTAGACTTTTAGTGATGTACTGAAAATGAAGTATTAGAATTGGTGTATTAGAATTGGTACTGAAAGTAGTTGACAGAAAAAGTAAACCTACCCCCCTATCCCCCCCCCCCCCCCCCCCCCCCCCCACGAAATAGGATTTTCGACTTTGGGCAAGTTTATTTTTTTTTTTTTGCTTGTCAACTTTTTCAGGTAAGTAAAAAAAAAAATTCTCTGGCTGCCCCCCCCCCCCCCACTTTCCAAAACGATGCTACACCACTGATTTCTCACAAATATCTGACTTTAAATGTTAACAAAATACAGTTATTAACTTTCTTAAACAAACAAATTAACTATCTAAACATCCATTGTTATTAGCAAGTGGAAGTAGGTTGAATTGAGATTTTTACAAAGTGGGAATAGGTAGAAGACACCATGTTTATTCAAGGATTCGGCTATGTACGGACACCTGTCATTTCCTGTTTATATTACATATTAATAATGGTGTATACATGTAGTTCCTTGTACGTGCAGTTTAAATGACCATTTAACGCTACAGTTTTACAACTAGTGCAGGCTATACATGTAAAAAAAATAATTTCAGGTTTTAAAAAATATATACGGTTCGACATTTCTACCTGAACCCAGGAATTATAATACAATAAGTTCCATGGGTGTTTTTTTTTTTTCGTTAAAATTATCAACAATTGAATTTGTAGGTCTCTATTTTTTTTTTTAATTCCATACTGTTGTTCTTAAGGATTTACATTTCAGATTTAGAAGGAATTAAATGTTCCTTTTATTATTATTTTTTTTTTTTTGGCTTGTCAACTTTTTCAGGTACGTAAAAAAAATCTCTCTGGCTGCCCCCCCCCCCCCCCCCCCCCCCACTTTCAAACTGGAATATCTAGATCTGGGACGTGTAGATATATTGGTTTCTCGGAAGTTAGAAAAAAAGGGGAGATAGGTTTAACACCAACCTTTAGTTGCTTAATTGTTGTTTAAACAAAATGCAAGATTATGAAAACAGATAAAACGAAAAAGGTTTGATATTATAATATTTTCTGTGAAATCAAACTCAGATGAAATAACCCAATAAATTAACGTTGAGCTTAACATAAGACACCCGCCCTAATAATGGTATCGTCCAAATCTAAAGAGTTTAGAGGTCAACATAGTCAATATCTCGGAGTAAGGTCTTGTGTCACGCTTACAATAAAAATCCTATTAAAAGTTGTAATTTATATAAAAAATAAATATATAATTCAAAAATAGCTCTTATTCTTGCTTTCAAATGTTTCATAACCGATCTAATCTTGTTACTATTGAGGACACTATATTCATCACACGATTCTCTTTACAGAGTTATGTCCCTTTCTAGCATCTAATATAAAGATTTAAAATATGTATGATCTTTTCGTTACTTTAAACTATTTTTTCATATAAACAATAATATCCAATGTAATTTTTTATTTTAAAATAGATTGGGCGAGAACGATTTCTCTAAAAATTTTATAGAGAAAAAGGAAAATTTATAGATCCTTGATTTAAATTAACATGAGTAATCAAAGCTGTCTCCGGAGAACTGTTGGTATATAAAGAAGGTAATAAGATTTACTAAATATACGAAAGCAACTTTGTTTTAAGTGGACTGAAGAAAAAATCCTTTCTAAAAGTGTTTTGAAATGTATAGAAAAATTTCTGAAAATACGATAAGATAGAAATGTTGGTTGAATCTGTAAGTTGAATCAATTTCATGTGTATACAACGCTACCAAGTACCCTGCAACTTGGTAGTACAGATTACACATAATGTATGTCTCTGCACGAGGAATTGCGATCGAGGATATATTGCAGCTAATATCTGTCGATGATGCTACTAGTCAAACATAGTTATGATCCAAATCTCTTTCAAAGTGTCATTTTTTTTTTCATATATTGATATCTTTCGAATTGACAAACTTGGCTATGTACACGAAGACCATATATGGAGTAAGAACGGAAAGCTAAAAAATATTTCTATACATTTTATCGACATTCCGTAACCCCCCCCCCCCCAAAAAAAAAGAAACAAAACCGCTGCCTCCACATGTAGACGTCTTTTTGACAATACGAATATCATGAAACAAAATTATGAAATTAATGTGTTTGTATAAAACTTTCATCAGTTGTCATCAGCTGAACCCACCTCCTTACATGTACCCCCACCCCGATCTCAAAGGAAAATTAATTCATTACAAGCCCCCCCCCCCCCCCTCACCCTTGTTGATATACAACTAACATAATTTTACAAAACATTTATGTAATCATTCTCGCACGATTAAAGAAAATAATTAGGCCTTCTTAATTAAAAAAAAAATTTGGTTGCTCTCTCCTGACCGACTAACTTTTTTGAACTTCCCGAGGGTGATATTTAATATTTGACTCCTCTTATCCCGTCAATTACTAAATTAAAATTTTCTGGAGAAAAAAAGATTTTCAAACCTTACTGCTTTATCGGCCTTAATTCCCATAATTCACATTTATAGCAAGGTAATTTTTTTTTTTTGGTTTAGTTTTTTTATTCACGCATGCCTCGATCATCATAGATCTATTGTTATGCATAAAATCGCCTATATGTTTTGTAATCTCTAAACTGTTGTAAAATGGTTAAGAGATTCAAATAAATGATTGAATGATTGATTGCTCAACGATAATTTTACCCCAAGTCGGGTGAGGGCAAGCCATACATTATTTAAATGATAGCCTGACCAATGCTTACAAGATCTGTACCTGATTAATAAATTATTTTAATTGCAGGAGTGTTATAACTTAAAAAAACAGTCTGAATTAAAAACTTCCTCTATTAGTGTTGTCATGAATGATAATTTGCAGGTGAATTTTCAATAGATCTAAAGAAATTTATTGATTCTGAAATTTTTTTTGATTGAAATGATTGAATGGATACCGATTTCACACCTTTGTAAATACGGTATATTGGAACATTTAGCCCGAAGGAATTTTCTCACACCTCTCAGAAATTCAGCTAAACGATGATATACACATATATTCAAGAAATGTATCCACATAGACTAATCATCACACAGCCATTTCCTGTTTATTATCCACTTGTGTAGAGCTGGTTTTAGAGTAACTACTCTAAAAATTATTTTAAAGTTTTTCGAGTAAAAAGAATATTTCAAAGTGTTGATTAATAAATATACAAAAATGTAGTTTTACTGCATAAAAAATAGATGATAAGCTAAATTTAATTACCAATTTATAACTTAACCTAGGTAATTAGAAATTAATTAAGAGCTAAGTCACCAAATGGGCTAATTATTGAGTTATTACCAATGAAAAAAGTCATTGATATTTGTTTACATTTGATAATTACGAGGGTTGTCCCAAAATTTCGTAGACAGAGCTCATATCTTTGAAAGAAATGAATGTATCTTTATAAAATGTTCAGGGTGGATAAAGCATGTTCTTTGTAAATAAATTACGAAGTTTTATCATGTTTACTTGAAAACTTTTTGTGTTACAACATTTAAAGTGATATAGTTTTCTAACACCCGGAGCAATCTGCAACGTCAAAAAATACAAATGTCAACGGTTCAAATTTTTGGAGAAAATATTACAATTACTAAAATCAAATTCTTAAATTAAACGAAACGGTTATAGTTATAAATGTAAAATATCTTAATTACTATGATATGATCAAACATTAAAATATGTAAACAAAGTATATGCATGTACAGGTATGAAATAATAATAATTTGAAAACGTTATATTTTTACGGGCTTTTTGTCTATTTTCTCTAATGGATTTGCACAATGGAACTCTTGCCCATATCTTAGCCCTGTCTTTTATTTTAATTACTGTTATTGACATATACATAGAGAAACCGTTTTAGTCATTTTAAATACTTAGGAGGAGGAAACGTTTCCTAGTCTACCAAACATTTATGACTGGTACATTTCTGTAAGAGTGAACTCAGGATCAAAACACTTGACCATATTCCAGTGCGCCGCCTGGGCCAAAGCAGCCGCCATTTTTCAAAAATTCGGATTTTAACCCCATGTATATAAAACGTTATAAAATTCATATTTATCAAAGCATACACACCAAAATTTGAGGAAATATAGTTAATAAAACAATATTAAGAATTTTCATTTCCATTCAATAAAATATGGGGTAGTTATTACTTTTCCGTAGGATTTTAGATATAATATACCAAATTTTAATTGCAACTTTTGGGTTTGCGCCGCCTTCCTACACCAGACAATGAAATGTGTCTTTTAAATTGGAATAATTTGTGTAGTTACTCCATATTTGTCCATAAATTTATTAGATAGTGTTGTTTTAACCTATAAACGAAGTTTCATTCATGTATGACGTAGGGTTCTTACAAAACAACGCTTGTCTACGGAATTTTGGGACAACCCTCGTAAATGAAAATTTCAAATTATTTGAATGTTAAGCATCATGGTTTCCTCATTCAAAGATCTATTGCCACTTATTTTCATAATTAAGAACCATCATTTATTTAACATCTTAAAATTCATATATCACAGATTAAAAATGTGTGTCTTCATGGAATACTTTTCTAACATTTCGTCTTAATTTAACAAATTTATATATGCTTACTCGTATATGTATTATGACATTTTCAATTACAGTGTACTTTCAACCACTCAATTTTAGTTTAGACTCCATTCACTAGAAATGGTACTTTTTCAAACTGAGAACTGATATTGTTTGTGAAATTTAATGATTATAAGAACACATATAAAATCAAATGAGGAATATCCAGCTGTCTGTCATCGATATTACATCTTAATAGTATAATGCATCTGAGCCCTTTGATACATTCCTTAAAAAACTTTTATTATTTAGATATGTGCACAATCATATGAAATAACAATTTAATCCATAATGACCAAATATCTTCAGTATTACTGATAAAGAAAAAAAGTAAAAATTCTGATATTGTAAAAAGATTAGTCTTCATTTTCATGGACTTCCATGTTAAACACATCCAGTCGTACATGTATATGCATGTACTTGAATGTGTGTTCTCTTAAATGGCCATAACTTTTCAATAGAATTTGGCAACTATGGTTTTGTTTTTCTTTTAAAAGCATAAACTTGTATTTTATTTTGTAAAAGGATGGACTTTCTAAATCTAAAATTTTAATGATATTAAAATTGTAAAATGACTGAACTATTCATAGGGAGAATCCATCATCATGTTATACTCTGTCAATCGTACTAATGTGTTCTCTTGAATGGTCATAACTTTTTTATTTCTCAATGAAATTTTGCCAATTTGATATTATTTTGCTCACAATAGCATGTACTTTTTAAATAAAAAATGATGAATTGTAAGAGGACTGAAATTATCATACGGAAAATCCATCATCAAGTCATATTACTCCATTAACCGTACTAATGGGTTCCCTTGAATGATTATAACTTTTTTATTTCTCAATGAAATTTTGCCAATTTGATATTATTTTGCTCACAATAGCATGTACTTTTTAAATAAAAAATGATAAATTGTAAGAGGACTGAAATTTTCATAGGGAAATCCATCATCATGTCATATTACTCCATTAACCATACTAGTAACAGGGTATTATTTCAACTCGGAATAATTATTTCATTTGGAATTTAAAGAATTAAAAAAAATAAGCTACTAAGTCTCCTTACATGTATTTGTAGCTCAGTAGAAAAAAATGTTGCCTTAGATCTCTGCATATTTTGTGAGTATTTGGGTAAAGGTTTTGCTTATAAACTCATTGAATAAGTTATTCTATTTTCTGTTAATTATTTCTTCTTATCTGTTTATTTGTTTGTTATTTGTTTGTTTATTTATTGTTGTGTTTGTTTGTTTATTTATTGGTGTAAACAAGGTTGCATGTACTGGCAGGGGTTAGATGAATTTTTTACTTGGTTAGTTGGCGCATGCCCAAAGGGGTTAGTCGCCGCCGGGTGTCGACTAACCCCTTTGGGCATGCGCCAGTTGCGTTAGTTAAAAATCCTGTAGTAAATCCATATTCAATGTGTATTCGGTCTGTATTGTTAATCAGTCCACGCAATGTACGTAATAAACGGTAATTAACACGGTAGAAGTGTTATTTACTGTCACGATGCGCTTAAATCCTTAGTATTTCATTCCAAGTATCCATAAATGAAGACTAGACCCGGGTCCCTACACCATGTGCACATGCCGATCTCCCGAAGAAAATAAATCACGGAGCAAGAGAACGAAAATACATACCAATGCATATTCATCACGATAACTGAAAACATATAGTCGTAAGAACGATTAAATCCAACAAATAGCTAGTGAAACGCGGCGATGTCAACACTGCCAATGCACTGCAAACAACTCCTGTTCGACGTCATTTTTCGAAGTACGACGTCACAGGTACACTGTTTTCCCGAACTTTCTCTCTGTATCAAAATGGCGTATAGGCATTGTACGTAATATAAGGTATTCTGTCACTAAGGTACATCATTTAAACATTATTTTTTTAGCTGAACGTTTTCCTTTACTTGTACAACCAAATATCACAAGGGAAAATGAAAGTGAAAAGTGTTTAGTGCAAAAAACAGGCTTTAAAAATTGCAAGATCCAGGATCCGCGCACTTGTTTCACCTCAGCTAAGAGGTGCAGATTTAGTGTGCACATCTCAAGTTTTCGATCTATTGTGACGTATCACTCGGGGAAAACTGTATAGATTGACATGAAAATGACATTAGCTATGCAAGAACATACATAGGCAAGATATTCTACAGCTGTTTGTAAATAAAAAGATTAAATTAACATTTTAAATACTGAGTATCTTATGTTTTAAACGATGATGTAAATTAATATTCTATGCCCAACCTCTCTCGTTTTATTCACAAAATGTCCACCCCCTTTCCCAGAAAATTGTTCCGGCCTTACATCGTAATATATCTAGATCTATATTATAAAAATATAATTTTAAAAAATGTGAAAAATAATCTATACATTTTGAAATTCTTTAATTAAAAAAACTCACATTTTTTCTGAGGAAGGGGGGTCGAATAACCAATAAATAATTTTTCAACAACAGTGCTACCCCCCACCCCCACCCCAAGCGAATTAGAGTTTAAATTTCGATGTTCTATATTTTCATGCCTTGATATTTTTTTCTCCTTAGAGTAGTAGAATGGTCGTCCCCTAGCTTGCACAAAAATAAAAATCACAAACAGCATTAAAGTATTTCTTTAACAGCTTCGATTCTTCGACAAGATTTCATTCTCACTGAATTAATCCACGTCCGGCAGAACATTGGCAGGTTTGATCACAAAGTAATAAATAATGAAAAGCATGATAAGAGTGAAAATTTTCAAAAAGGACAATACTCTGGGAAAATAAAAAAAAAAACAAAAACAAAATCAGGAGTTTTTTCCACGCGGTGTTCGTGTAGATGATCACAGGATACACTTTTACTACAACCAGATAACTGCAGTACTGTAGGTCTCCGAATCACAAGTTCCCCAAAAGATAGCGGGTTATGTAAATTTTGTAAATAACAACCAAAGAAAGACATTTTATTGTTTATATTTATATCTGTTTAAATAATAATTTAAAGTAGGATTAACGTGATTAATTATATATTAATGATGCGAACGTCTTTGTACGTTTTATTGATGGAACAGCCACTGATCAAGAAATCTGTACAGGTGACATGCCTAGTGTAGTTCATGCACTGATTAACGCAATGGGTTTTCTTAAGAAATTCAGTGGATGTAAATACATGCACGGATCTAGAGGGGGGAGGGGGGGGGGTCGGCGGGGTCAGGACCCCCCCCTCCCCTGGAATTTCCAGTTTCTTAAATTTAATATACGAAAGCAAGGAAAAAGTTAACTTGGACCCCCCCCCCCTCAGAAAACTCAGACCACCCCTGGTAAATGTGAACTATCAAAGTGGTCCGAAAAGTTAAGGATTTGAAGCATTAAAAGTCATCGCCTGCCTACCCCCCCCCCCCCCCCCCCCCCCCGAAATAGGATTTTGAACTTTTTTGGCGACTTTCCATTTTTTTTCTTTTTTTTGCAAATATATAAAAATTATCTATATAGGCATTGAAAAATAGCGTTTACCTTTTTTGTGGTTTACCCCCTCCCCCCCCAAAAAAAAAACCACTTTCAATTTCCTTCCGACGCCTACGTTTTATATACAAGAGTAATACAATTCTAGATTACATGTATATTTATAGAAATGTTTATTAGATGGATTCTTAAAGATTTTAAGGATTTAATAAGTAGCCGGGGCTTGAGACACGTTATGCTTTGTATGACAGGGACATAAACTGAAACAGGCTGTTGAAAAAATAAATGCAAAGATCGTCCCCAAACAAATATTAGCATTTTAAAAAGTACTGTAGTGGATCACATGATGATGCCTATAGGATGAGAATTTGTACCTGAAGTGAGCGACAAATAAATCGGCGGCGTCAATCGACGATTTTTACAACGCATGGATCTGTAACTCTGCTTTATCTCTCCGAAATCTTCTCAAGCAGAGATCTACAGTTCTGCAACTACACCGCATAATGTGAAAAATGTTGTTAACAGTTATCGTGGTTGCTAGCTGCAGCTACGTGGTTGCATTTGCAATTATAGCAAATTCAAAACAATATATTTTTAGTAGTTAAACAACTTTTCAATTTACATTCATGTAATATGATTTATTAATTTTATTGATATGATAATAAAAATTATTACAACCCGGAAAATCATAACGATTTGTGTTCATATCTTATGTACTCCCAGGATGGGTTGCCGATATGTTAAGACAGCGAATTCTAGCCGTATTTGACCAGAAAATCACACATAGATGGATCACCCGGAGATTACACTCAGAAAGATAACGGGAAACGACTACTCATATGGACGCAAAAAGTCAAGTCGAATTGAATTGTTACAAGTTTTATGATATGCATGCTGACTACAGATCCATTGACTTCCTAGAGGGAAATGGCTTGGAAGTGATTTTGTAAGGTCTCTTCACCTGTGGTCAGCCAAACCAGTCATTCTTGATAAGACAATATTTTATACACATGATTCCTGAAGATTCATCTGGAGCGGTACTGGGTTTTAATCATTCCTAAATTCAGGAAATATGTCCATCTTTAAGGACATACGCAAGGTACCTTACCTACTGATAATTTTTAGGATATTCTCAATTTAAGATAACAGTGCCATCAGATGTTCATATAGACAAAAGATCAGCATGCGTTACCATGCAGGGGTTTTCGGAAGATATCAAATTATTAACGTTATTCAAAGAAAAATACACAAAAATTACAAAACATATATGCCATATTTTTTCCATCAAAATTTGTTTAAGAAGAGTTGTACAAATTCATATATAGAAATTAAAAGTATTGCACACAAGTCCTTCATTTAGTGGAACTCTTCAACTCCAGGGAAGATCCCAATAAAGTTCAAAGTACGTTGCGTATGACCTTAAAATAAACTATATCGCCACAAAAATAACATATTACCAAAGGTGTTTTTTTTCTTTCTTCAAAACCAAAATCTAACATCTTGGCGAGTTGTTCGTTGAAAAGAGATACATGTACATAAAAATATCTATCACCTAGGTATCTAGCTGCAGAACTGTAGCTCGCTGATAAAAAAAAATACAAAATTAAAATAGTCTACCATAGCTGCAGAACTGTCGCTCTCTGCTTGAGAAAATTCGGACAGATAAAGCAGAGAGCTACAGATCCAAGCGTTGTTAAAACCTTCGATTTACGCCGACGATTTTTTGTCGCTACTTCAGGTAATTATTTCCTGTAGTTTAAAGCTTTCTCTGGCTTTTAGAATGGTATCCAATAGTAATTCATATATTTAACTCTTGTTTTTGATACTTTGTTTACCTTTCAACAGTCCGAAAGAGTCCTGTATATAGTTTGTAATGTCTGTTTAAAAGAGTTCCATTTCGACGTCCGTAACCACAAACAGCCATGTTAGAGTTGAGGGGTAAGTAAATGATCAGGAATTGAAGTTGAATCTATGATTAATTATTAAATACCACTTAAAATTATTTTCAAAGCTGGGGAAAATATAAAATACACAAAAAAATACCCAAAATGAGCGACAAAAAATCGTCGGCGTAAATCGAAGGTTTTTACAACGTTTGGATCTGTAGCTCTCTGCTTTATCTGTCCGAATTTTCTCAAGCAGAGAGCGACAGTTCTGCAGCTACATATCTATAGCGTTATGGTTTTCTAGATTTGTATTTGACCATGGCATAACGCTATACAGATCCTGTAATGCAAAAATGTGCAATTTACGGCGCAAGATTTTTTTCCCGCACTGTTTGGGAGAATTTCTCTTCTTTCCAACTTTGGTAAATCACCAATCTTTCACCCCATTCCAGACTCATTCTTAAACCAATTTGTATATTTTTATTTTATCCTCCTCTCAACACTTTATAGTCGCCTCTACTGGCTTGATTTGAATTCCCTGGGGGATTGCAAAAATTCTAATTCAAGCGAGTTTATCGCTTGTAGTGACGACTATAAAAGGGTTGGGATGTGTATAAAATATACAGATTTATTTAAAAATGTGTCCAGCATTATGTAGGGAAGGTTAGATGATTTATCAATGTTGGAAATTGGAGAAATTCACCCAAACAGTGCACAAAAAAAAATCTTGCGCCATAAATTGCACATTTTTTGAAGTAGCGGATCTGTAGCGTTATTGTCAAAGACAAAAACATAAAGCCATAACGCTACAGATCTGCAGCTAAGTCGACCAGAGGGTTACAGTACCACCCATAGAAAAAAAAAAACACGTATGCATATTTACTGCGCACAAATAGTTGCGCTCGGTTCTGGACACCCTCTCCCCCTAATTCCTAAAAGTTCGATTTTAAAATCTTTCTTAGACATCAGTTAACTATAAACTAGCTTGAAGTAGATATCTGCACGAGGATCATTGGACCGAACTATTTTTTCCACCCAAAAAGACAGTACAATCAACACTACAGGCGAAATTTTTGGTCTAAATTTCAGGCGGACAAGTAGGAGGGTACAACTCGGTTATAGGGAATCCACCAAGGGCTCCTTTCTTTCTTTCTTTTTTTTTTTTTTGTTCGCCGCAGCAAGGCTGATATAAAAGTTCTATATAAAAATTAATAACTAAAAAGTATAGCACATGCATTTAGTTTTAACTCAGAAATCAATCATAATGATCACTGCTCAAATAAAATTACACTGATTTAAGCATGTCAAAACTCAATGTACAAAACCAAGTGACAACCATGTATTTTATGTTCTAATTCGACCAATCTCAACCGAACATAAATTATTTATACCCTCATTCAAAAATCAAAACAAAACACCTGTATTATGGGTAGCAGCTCCAAGACCTGCGCATTTCGATTGACGACATTGCTCAACATTTAATAAAGTGCTTCAATAACATTCACAAACATTAATATTACGACACAAAAATAGCTTACGGGAGGGATTGGTGGGGGGGGGGGGAATTGTGACTGAAATGCACGCAGTCTTGAGCTCGAATGACAAAACACAAAGAACACACCTTTAACATTACCAGCTAACCGGTCATACAAGTATTCCTACTCACTCAGGTAAAAATAGAATAACGTGTTTGAAAAGGAATCGTACGATTCTAATTTTAGATTTATTTCAACCTGTTATAAATATATTACCTTAATTATTAAAAGTATTCTATCTGGAAAATATTTTTACCAAAAAAATTACTTTGTTTCGTCGGTATTGTTTTTAAATATAATACATTTTTTCTGCGATTGTTTACAATTAATTCAGAGCTGCATGAATTCTTTTATGTCTCAACATTATTGCTAGCGCTCTCGAGCGCTAGCAACTACGTTAGTCCAAATTCCTTGAATACGCATGCTCGGCCGCCATGGTCGTGCATTCTGGGAAAACTGCAATCGGCAATCCTCGGCTGACTCCGCTACGCTCCATTCGTTATGTGCGAGGTACGAGTCATCCGAGGAATTCCGAGTGGGAAAACGTTGTAGACTGGTACCCTGACATTGGTTAACGGGCGCAAGCGCCCTCAAAAACCAACTCCTAGCGGCAGCGACTGGAATCAAGGGCAGAGAACCAGTGCTAAAAACGTTGAAAAACTACTACAGATAGACCGTACGATAACAATTTCGTTGCATCGTGTTGTAGCATGAAATAACTGTTTATTTATTGTGTAACGTACACTTTAAAGATAACTTCATGTTCATAATATTTCAATTCTGGGGTTTTTTTGCGGACGGAAAAGCCCGGATCATTATCTGATCGTTCTAAACAATGACAAGGGAGGTTGTTTTTTTTCTTTTTTTCTTTTTTTTTTTTTTTAACATCTAAGCACAATCAAAGATAGATTCTAATTTCCGATTGGTCAATTCAGTCAATATTACAAATTCCAGGAATTTACACTAAAAATAACGACTAAATCCACTATTTGTGTTTAAAATTTTTTGATGTGTATGGCTTTTAACCTAACATATCTTGACAAAGATGACCCAAAGGACCAATTAAGCTACTTCACATGCATTCCAAACTCTCTAGACTCTTTGCACGACATACACTTTGAGTTATTTTCTATATTCCTTTCAGCTCCCATGTATTTTCTTTGCTACATTGCCAAGAAATTCTCTTTAAATCAGCTCATACATGCAATGTCTCAATCGGCATCTTCATCATATTATATAGAGCCCCCCCCCCCCCTTCCAGTAAACTTAAGGTCATATATGTTCCGTTGCGCCAAAACTCCAATAGGGCATCCCCCCTTATTTTTTAACCTTTATATCTACAAAATACGCCTCACAGAACAATTATAACTTTATCACTCTCCAGCCTTGATAAAAATTAAAGAATTCAGCAAAATAAATCACTTGATCACGGATCTTCCTTTCTGTGTTTCAAAAATCCACGGCGCTAGCTCACCTATCTTTTTAAAAGATAAACTTGTTTAAAAAATCGTGTTCCAAAACGATCCATAAATATTACAAGACCATGATTCACGTGATCCGGAAATGGAGAAAATGATTCGTATAACTGGGGAAGCTATTGGCCTTGATGAAATACACCTGTAAATATAATATTATTGTTCCTGTTTGGTTACTTTTAAAACAAAGACTTTTGGATGGTTCCTTATTTTTTTCTTTCAATACATATATTGCATAAAATATAAATCTAACAACTATGCAAAATATCAACGAAAAACCCCGAGGTGACCCGGAATTGGCGACATCAATGTTTCAAACAAGTTGCTGTCCTTTAAAAAAGGCCTGCAATACGTGGACCATATGCATGTGTTTCTAACCGAAATCAATTTAAGAGAATTTCTAGGTTTAGTAAGTATTCATGTAGGTTTGTTCACATTTTCTACAATGATCTACTTACTTATTCATGATTGTAGTCTCAAAACAAAATATTGTTAAATTTTATCTCCGCCTTTAGTTTTGTCAGTTTCAAAAATCGGCTATTTTGATACATGTAAGCCACAGAGGCTTCTACTTGACACCTGTTCTGGATTTAAAAGGAATAAATCTATCATGGGAAAAATAGACAATAGATCTGATGGTACGCGTGTAGCACAGCTCTGTAGTACGCAGATTTTTTTTTTCGGAGCACCCCCCCCCCTTCTCCCCACCTTAAAAACCGTTGCTACAGACCTCTATCAAACGGTATTTGGATTGTTGAAATACTAAAATTTTGCGAGCCTTGATGCACAAAACTAATGCCGGTGAAAGCTAGAACTAGTCGTTGAATGACGTTTTGTATTCAAGTTGTTAATTCGCATGTATCTATATACTGCAAGTTCTTCCTACTTTTTTAAATACTTGTGCTACAGAATCAATGTTTAGTTTGTATATAAAAGTATATGTATAAGAGAGAAATTCGGATCCGCAATGAATAATTAAATACGATATGTGGATTTAAAACGCGATTTGCCAATGAATGGCATATTCTATTTCGATTAGGGCGAATTATTCTACGGGCAAGTTGCCCAAGGGGCGAACTCGCGCATGCGTAGCTTGTCGTTTGCCCATGGCATCCGGTTTAACCTCGCTTATATATTTACTGCGCAGCTGCTTGAACCTCAGGGTCCACGCAAATATCAAGTAAAATATATATATTATGAATATCATATCTAGTGTACCAAGTCAACAGCTAATATAATTAAAGTTTATTGATAGATAATTCATTAGTTCTTAATTCATTTCTCTCCATTCTAATTGTCCTCGATTATTGGTCAACTGTTTTAAGCTGATTGGTTGATGTACAGAGTAAATCAAAGAAGACGAAATACTGGTTATAGATTTTCATTTGTGTACTACACTAGTATTTGTTCCGAAACGATACTTTAAAGCTGGCATCTTTGACTTACAGTATTCAGGTCGCTGCTGGAATAACACGTTATCATTGAAATAGTTTAAAGTAAATCCTACAAATTATTATTAATCTTCCTGGGTTTTCCCCAAACATGATGGAATATCTCTCAGCTTCTCTCTCTCATCGAGGGAAATACGTGTGTCTGCTATAATTTTTCAATATTATTATACTCATAATAATTTAACGAGAGTTTTTATTTCAAGAAAGTCATACTTACTCTGGCACATACTAAAGACTTCTTTGCCTTTAAATAAATTTTGATTCTATTTCACCCGTCAGGGAGGAAGCATCGTTTTTTACAGGGGGGGGGGGGTATTCAACTTACCTGATAAAAAAAAACTTAAAAGTAAATAATTGAAACTTGGAGGGGCATTGAACTTCTTTTAGTACCTTATTTTTTTCGTATAAATACTATATTACCTTTATTTGGCTGTGGTACACAAAAACGGGGGGGGGGGGGGGCAACCGGTTTATAAATGATAATTTTCAATAGAAAAAAGTTTTGACGAAAAACCCCTGATGCTACGTGTCTGTCCGTAGCATCTAACCACAGCAAAGCATGCACAGCTTTATAAGTTATATAACTTCTCGTTCTCGACTTCGTTTGCAAAAGATTCGGCAGTTAGAAAGACAGTATGTTGAAATAATACTATACCGCTTTGTATACAGTTTCAGGATTTTATTTAGTTCAGAAATTGAAAAAGAACATGTAAATTTCTCATATGGCGCTGCATAACTTCAAATCATTAGGTATTTATGTACATTTATAAATATCGAAACTGATTTGTTGATGTCTGTCCGGTTGCTGAAATCATTTGCTGTCGTTACATGTACGCACAGCGTTTTTAAACAAATGAATGTCCCCATATTTGTTAACAGAACTTGATACAGGCTTGCATGAAGCAACTCCATTGGGAGGGGGTGCACATTTTTTTCAGTAGTTGTGGGTACTTTCTACTACTAAAAATTTCTTTACAAAACACCAGCGTCTAGTTTCTTTGTTTTTCTATAATACTAAGTATACTATATATCCAAACTGAGAGTACATGCAACAAAAGGAAGAAGATATCACCAAATTTAATGGAGACACGTCCCCCCGCTGCATTTCATTTCCAAAATCTGCATAGCATTCCGACATATTTTTATTTCATTTCCGACCTTTTTTTTACTATTTCCGGAATTAACCTGTACATGTGCGGCAATTCCATGTTTTCCAAGAAATTGAAAATGGGAATTTTAAAAGTATATTTATTGCAACATATTGATAAAAAATATAAAAATCCATCTGTACATATACGTAAACATGTAGTACAAAGTCTAGGTAAAAGAGTTCAATGAGCATACTCTTTCGCCATATTTTATTAATGTGCAAGCACTAAATTAAAAGTCGGGGAAATTTTATTGTACAGTTGCTTCTTTGGTAGATTTTAAAAACTCAGAAATTGGATTTCAGTGATTTATTTATGATTTAATTCCTTTAATTTTTTCATATGTTAAGTCTTCAATTCTGCTACTAAAACTTCTATCTAAAAAATGGGCGAAAGTTCACAACACTAACAATATTGTATGTGCCTCAGAAAGAGAGAGATCCATTTATTTGGATGTCAGTGATTTATTCGCAGTTCGTGATTTCTTCCTTAAAAGTTTTCATAGATTGGGCCTTCAATCCTGTTTCATTGCCGAAAAGTGCAGTGTTCTACCTGAAAATGTCCGAGATTTTAAATGCTGTCTTGATCCATTAAATTTTTCTTTCCGTAAGCTTCCATATGCCCCCCCCCCCCACACACACACACATGATTTGTTTCAAAGTCGGCAAAAAATAAAATTAAATTTAAATAATACAAAATTGATAAAAATAAATATTTCTGTCAATACGGAGGTAGGGGTTATATGCCACGCAGTATTTATGAGAAAAAAAGAATTGTCTCATCCCCTCCTTTTATCAAAATATTATATGAATGATGAATAAATTTGATCTAAATAAAAGAAAGAAACAAGAAATATTTTCAACACCTTATTAGCCTTTATTATGTTCTTGCAGATCTATAGACATACTGCATTTCACTTTATTCTGTCCCCGAGTGATAGGCCTACGTCACAATAGATCGAAAACTTGAGATGTGCACACTAAAACTGCACCTCTTAGCTGAGGTGAAACAAGTGCGCGGATCCTGGATCTTGCAATTTTTAAAGCCTGTTTTTTGTACTAAACACTTTTCACTTTCATTTCCCCTTGTGATATTTGGTTGTACAAGTAAAGGAAAACGTTCAGCTAAAAAAATAATGTTTAAATGATGTACCTTAGTGACAGAATACCTTATATTACGTACATTGCCTATACGCCATTTTGATACAGAGAGAAAGTTCGGGAAAACAGTGTACCTGTGACGTCGTACTTCGAAAAATGACGTCGAACAGGAGTTGTTTGCAGTGCATTGGCAGTGTTGACATCGCCGCGTTTCACTGGCTATTTGTTGGATTTAATCGTTCTTACGACTATATGTTTTCAGTTATCGTGATGAATATGCATTGGTATGTATTTTCGTTCTCTTGCTCCGTGATTTATTTTCTTCGGGAGATCGGCATGTGCACATGGTGTAGGGACCCGGGTCTAGTCTTCATTTAAGGATACTTGGAATGAAATACTAAGGATTTAAGCGCATCGTGACAGTAAATAACACTTCTACCGTGTTAATTACCGTTTATTACGTACATTGCGTGGACTGATTAACAATACAGACCGAATACACATTGAATATGGATTTACTACAGGATTTTTAACAAACGCAACTGGCGCATGCCCAAAGGGGTTAGTCGACACCCGGCGGCGACTAACCCCTTTGGGCATGCGCCAACTAACCAAGTGAAAAATTCATCTAACCCCTGCCAGTACATGCAACCTTGTTTACACCAATAAATAAACAAACAAACACAACAATAAATAAACAAACAAATAAACAGATAAGAAGAAATAATTAACAGAAAATAGAATACCTTATTCAATGAGTTTATAAGCAAAACCTTTACCCAAATACTCACAAAATATGCAGAGATCTAAGGCAACATTTTTTTCTACTGAGCTACAAATACATGTAAGGAGACTTAGTAGCTTATTTTTTTTAATTCTTTGAATTCCGAATGAAATAATTATTCCGAGTTGAAATAATACCCTGTTCTAGTGTGTTCTCTTGAATGACCATAACTGTTTTATTTCTTAATGAAATTTTGCCAATTTGATATTGTTTTGCTCACAATAGCATGTACTTTTTTACTGTAAAATGATAAATTGTAAGAGGACTGAAATTATCATAGGGAGAATCCATCATCATGTCATATTACTCCATTAACCGTACTAGTGTGTTCCCTTGATTGACCATAACTTTTTTATTTCTCAATAAAAATTTGGCAATTTAATATTATTTTGCTCACAATAGCATGTACTTTTTAAATAAAAAATGATAAATTGTAAGAGGACTGAAATTTTCATAGGGAGAATCCATCATCATGTCATATTACCGGTACTCCATTAACCGTACTAGTGTGTTCTCTTGAATGACCATAACTTTTTCATTTCTCAATGAAATTTTGCCAATTTGATATTATTTTGCTCACAATAGCATGTACCTTTTTACTGTAAAATGATAAATTGTAAGAGGACTGAAATTATCATAGGGAGAATCCATCATCATGTCATATTATTCCATTAACCGTACTAATGGGTTCCCTTGAATGATTATAACTTTTTCATTTCTCAATGAAATTTTGCCAATTTGATATTATTTTGCTCACAATAGCATGTACTTTTTAAATGTAAAATGATAAATTGTAAGAGGACTGAAATTATCATAGGGAGAATCCATCATCATGTCATATTACTCCATTAACCGTACTACTGTGTTCAATTGAATGACCATAACTTTTTTATTTCTCAATGAAATTTTGCCAATTTGATATTATTTTGCTCACAATAGCATGTACTTTTTTACTGTAAAATGATAAATTGTAAGAGGACTGAAATTTTCATAGGGAGAATCCATCATCATGTCATATTACTCCATTAATCATACTTGCTTTATATTATTTTTCAATGAAATTAACCAGTTTTGAATAGACTTTCTTGTAATAGCATGCACTTAGTAAATCTAACATAATAAATGAATTTGTGTTAAATTTTTTTTTAACATTTAAGGAAATAGGAGACTTTTTCTAATACACAAGGCAAGGTTTAAAAATTTAAATAAATTATAGAAGAAAAGGAGGAGTTTTAGCTGCCATATAAATACAAACATTTATTATTAATATTTGATAAATATTAGGTTTTAATCAGTCAGGTACCTGCATACATATTGTATGAATTTATTATTAAACTTCACCATGGTGGGAGATTTTTAAAGCAGGATAAATACGACTCCCCCACCATGGTGAAGTTTAATAATAAATTCATACAATATGTATGAAAAAAAATTTAATCATTGGACCAAATTAGGAGCATTTCATATTTAGCGTGTGTCGCAGATTAAAGAAACTGCCTTGATTGTGTTGATTGAACAGTTCATTGTTTAAATTCCTAATAAGAGAAGCACAGTTGATTTAAAATGCTAAGCCCACTAGAGTATAATTTATAAAAATAAAAAAAAAAAAATAAAAAAATAAATAAAAAAAAACAAAAAAAACCCCCACTTTTCTTTGTCATTATTTTATTTTTTCCTAGATTATACATTTTTCATATAAAATAATTCCTAACAATTGTAAATAAAACGTTGTGTATGAGTGGACTTCTAGTTAGTGTACGAGTGGACTTTTTGTGTACGAGTCGGTTTGTGTACGAGTTGACTGGACACCGAAAAAACAGAGATGCAAGAACTCGGAAAGGAGATGTTGATCTAAGATCTTTGCTGAAAGGATTAATTCACGTACATTTAAATCAATTTAGCCTCGTTCTATTTTATTGAGATATTGGTTTAATATGCTTGAATTAGTCCATTTTCACCTCAATGCAAATCGAACTCGGAAGTGCGTGAGTAACTGTTTAATGTTTAGTTAGGCCTATTTATCAACGGGAACAGAGGTAGAAATAGTATAACAAGTGTAAATTAATCATCTTGTGTTGTGCAAAAACGAATATTAGGAATGCTTCATATCATGCGATGCTTTGACAAATAGGTCTACACATCGGACATTACCACAATAAGCAAAATGATAAGTAGGCTAGACGAGTGTATTTAAAATAATATGAATTATAATAGGCAAGTATGCTTATACATTTTGGTAACTATCCTATTCACCTGTAATTTAATAGTTAATTTAATAAAAGAATTAAGTTAAACATGGCCAAAATTAAAAAGTGAATATCTTGATTCATTAATTACTCTTGTTACAGTTAGAAGTACTAAATCATCATAAATATATAAACATGATAGGCCTAATAGATAATTCATAATTTTTTCATGTACTAACATGACTAATTGGCTTAGCATCATAATCTTTAATGTCAGTTGACGCATCTTTGGACCTCGGAGTATGTCGAATTCAATGCAGGTGACTCTGACCTGTCTTTGGAATGTTATAGCTGTGTTTAAACAATTTCAGTTACTAATTTGCCTAGGCATCAAACATTCTTGGTTGATGCATCTTGGGTTCTTTAAGTATGTGGAAAGAAAAGTAGGTCACTGTGACCTGATTAAGTATTTTCTCAGGTTCTATAATATATTTGGATTAAAATCATTTAATTCTGTCAGTTGATGCAGCTTGGACCTCAAAGTATGTCAATTGAAAAGTAGACTTTCAGTCCCACCAACTATCCCACCAAAGTCACTTTGAGCTACAAAATTTTAATGTCATAATTAAATATTTTAGTTACTTATAAGTGTAGAATCAAAAACATTGTAATTTGTTGAAACTTGGGTCCTCGGAGAACGTAAACTGAATAGAAGGTCAACATGGCCTACTTTTGAAATTTTATGGCTTATCAGGTGATTCAAGACCCTTGGGTCTCTAATTCTTCATACATTCATCTATAATTTGATAACATTTAGAATGCTAACTTGGTTTTGGTTATGCCTTATGGGATTTATCCCACATCTGAATGTTTATGGGAGTAAATGTCCCACATATCATGTTCTATGGGATTTATCCCATATTTGACCATTCATGGGAGAAAAAATCCCATTTGTAGGTATCCGTGGGATTTATCCCATTTGAACAATTCTGTGGGAGAAAAAATCCTAATGGGAGAAAAAATCCCATTTGAGATTTTTTCTCCCATCTGACATTTTTTCTCCCATGGGAGAATGGTGGGATAGTTGGTGGGACTGAAAATCCCACCATTCTCCCATGGGATTCTGATATTTAGGACTTCATATCTTTTAAAGTAGAGATGTCTATGAGTTCAACATGAGAATATGTGATACTGCTAAGAAATCCCACCAGGTGCTATAAAATTTTTATAGACATGACAATTAGAAATGGTAGTAAAAAGTCCGGACTATGTCGTGTCCGGAGTTAAATGTCGCACTGTTCTATTTATTTATGTAGAGATATACTGTGATCTCCTCAATATAGGGTTCATATCTACCCATTGATTCGAAAGACAGAAGCACTACTTTTCCTTTTCTTTTCAGATCCTTGTAGTGTTTCTCCTTGCAAATCGGGTTTCTGTCAAGCATATGATGATAATACTGGATTTCGTTGTCGTTGTCGGCCTGGTTACACTGGGAACTTATGTGAAATAAACAAAAAAAGTAACACACTAATCTCTGTCTCTATCTCCGTCACTGTTGTTTTATGCTTAACTTTAATGTCTTCAAATTTTCGACAAAGTGCTATTTACACGTACTCAATTTACTCCTTTTGTTTCAGAGACCAGCCCTTGTAGCAGCAACCCGTGTTACGGAGGAGCAAACTGTATAGGTGTTCCGTCTCCTCCATATTATATTTGTTTTTGTAAGTATGATGGAAACGGAGGGAAATGGGTTGCTGTAAAAACAGAATAGAAATGTGAAAAATATTATTTTAAAGTTAAACTTGTCAAAGAGATCTCAAATTCCAGCATATGTAAATCAAACAGATTTGTTTTGCAGACATTGACAAATGTGGTAAACATAGCTGTGCAAGGAACGAAATGTGTTATCAGGGGATACCTCAAAATTATACTTGCAGTGCAATAAGTAAGTAAATAAATCATTTTTTTGTTTATTTAAGATAAGATTTATGAAACTAATGACTCACTTTGGAACAATGAAATGTAAGAGTTAACGAACAGTATTCAATCGAAAGTCCATTAAACCATGCAAAATAGGCATGATAGGAGCGGAGCAAACATGGACCTCCAAAACACCAGAAGTAGGATAAGATGCCATGGAGGAGTGAGCATCTCCTTCCGAATGGTCACCCCCCCCCTGTACTCCTTGTCATGATGGAGAAATTACGAAAAAATCCGTCGACAATTCAATGTGTTTATATAATGGCCTCAATGATAAATTATATCGACCATAGAACTAATTAATAAGAAATGGTGACTTTAAGCGAGACAGCTGATATTCTTGTTTCATAAACTTGTTAGTCAATAATTAACCTAAATTTAGAAATTGTACAAACATGTAAGTAGAGTATGCTCTTGTATGAAATATGTGCAGAAAACGAACAATGTTCGATTCAACTGATTGACATAAACCACGTATGAAGGTATATTGCAGCATAAGTAAGGGAAGTTGATGATTGAAAATTTAAAGTCATCAAGTTTTTAGAAATTGTTTTTATCAAGTTGGTGTAGATTTACTTTAGCGCCTTTTAAATGGGTGTAATATGAATATAAGTAAACAAAACATTTAGCGATGTACTTTATTTAGTGGAAGGTGATTTCCACATGCAACTGTAATATATATATAGTATTTTTAAATGTTTAAAATCAGGCGTTATTACAGAAAGAATGCAAATAATTATACTGTTATTATTACTGTGTTTTATAGGTATTCTAAAGATCTCTTGACATCAGAAGTTACATGAATATAGCATCTACTTTTTTGTCATCAAAGATTATATTGTAAAAGAATATATATTATATCAATCCAAAGCCTAGCTAATATTAAAATGTAGCATCGAGACTTGTGGGTGACTTGTCAAAATATTCTCCAAACGTCTTCTTTAAAATTTTCATATTCAAATTCCTTCCATTTCTTATTTCATCTCCCAGATCGATCGTTCTGTCTCGTAACCTAACAAGGGTTGAAGAATTTTTTTCCTAAGTACACTTCAAATGAAGGTTACATATTTCTCATTACAAATTAACGTTTATGAAGTCAAAAGCAATCAATCATATGAAAAAAAACCCAGAGCTAGATGATACAAACTAGTATCTCTGCAAAAAAGTTAATATATTAATATAAAATCTTGTGATTGATAGGTTAGGATATTTTTGACAGTTATCCACATATATTCGTATTTGAAAAATTCCACTTACATGTACTTCTTTTATGTTGATATAATACTGCATTTGTTTTGCAGGTAAAGATACCGGTACGTATTTGTCACTTTCGTGATTTTCTTGATTAATTCATGGTAGTTATTGATTTTTTTATTCTTCATTCATTAATAAATAAACAACCCCCTGAAAACGCTAACTCAAATTAATATGTATTTTGTATATAGGATGTGGTCACTTATGTGCTAGTGGCAATAATTCCATTTGCTTGTACAATGACCTAAATAACCCTGTGTGTTTCTGTGAACTCGGCCTGACGTATACGGGGAGTTATTGCAAAAAAGGTAATAATTAGAATAAAAAGTTTAAGCACTTAGTGTGCTTTTACACGTTTTGTTAAAAGTATTGAAACATTTTATCAAAGGAATTTAATTAAGTTTATTTGAAAAAGAAATGGAATATTAAAGAGGCTTGAAATAAAACCTTCATTCATTCCCACTAAAATTGTTTTGAATGAGCATTTCTTAAAACCAAATTATGAACTCCTTAGGTTTTTGATATGGTTTAATTTTCATAAAAGATTTACATATACAATGGCATTTTTGGTGAATATTTATTTACAACTAGCTACCTTTAACTGTTCTACATAGTGAAAAAAGGACTCTAGACGTAACATACGAGATGAACTGATGGTCATCTCATGGGCAATGTCTCAGATCTTTACTTCACCATTTGGAGGAGCAATAAATTTTTTTAAGATATCGATGTAATATAAATTATTGTTGGCTTAACATCTGAACTTGTATTCACTTGTAGTAACATGTTGGTAAGGATATAATCTTATTTTTTCTTTGTTTGTTTTTTTTTTTTTGCTTCATAAAGTTTATTAATGGATTTATTTTCAGACAAGTCTTCGACTACGCAAAACGTAAGATTTAATTTTTTTTACAGATATCAAATCTTAAATTTGTTTGATCCATACTTTGTACGACATTAAATATATTATAAGATTAGAAAACAAAATTTAAGTCTAAAAATGCAACATGGGAAACTGCATATGTTCATAACAAGGCACCTCAATAACCTTTCATTTACACACTACCCATACATCATTGCATATCATAACATTGTCTTTCTAATATTTGTGTACAGTATCCGGAAGCTTTATTTGTCCGGATATGTGAAGCGTCCGGATACCTGAATCACCAGTTAAACAAGACAAAATAACGTTAAAATATTCAGTTCCAATGAAAAATCCTCCGGATACCGAAGCATCCGGATATCTGAAGGACCACTCTAATTAGAATTTTAGCTGTTTTTTTCAATAACATCAATAAGAGCAGAGCAGAACACAAGAGGTTTGATTCATTACTATTTTGTACTCTATCTAATTGATAATTCTTTTGGATAATAAAACTATTATGGACTGTTTAGAAGGAATAGGTGATATGAAATAATCTTTAATTGTACATTGCTACGCACTATTAAAAGATACAGATTTCTTGATATGTCTTTAATTGAAATGAACGGTTTTGTAATTGTTTCTTAAAATATACATTTCTGTGAACTTCTTGAACTTATTCACCTCAATTTGGGTTTCAATATACCTTTGTACACTAGTCAACTACAGTAAGATATATAATGAGATATGTCGTTTTATTTTTGATTCAATGAATGCTATTAATGTTCGTTTTCATCACTTTTCTCCTTTTTTACGAATTTTTTTTTAGAAATTAGAATTTCGTTATCTCAACATTTTTCATTAGAGTTTTCATAGCGGTATTACCGGTAGAGTTTGATTCTGATTTGAAAAAATATGTTTATTTACTATCAAAAGTTTTCACACTTATTTGTTAAAAAAAAGCTATTAATGCTTCATCGTTTTATAAATTGAAAGGTGCAGTTTGTTGAGCCTACGCCTGGTCCTGGATCAACAATTTTCTGTCAGTTCAACTTCCATTCCTGTTCATTCTCGGCTTACGTTTACTCAATGTAAGTACGGTTTAACCCTGGATTGTAAAATAAAATTACTGCTTTTATAAATTAGCTTGAAATGTTATGATCCTTATGCATGTATTGGTAATGTTATTCATAGGACCTGTTATTCAGTAAAGTTGGCCAATCGAGCTTGACCTATTTTTTTTTCATGTTTAGATCACTTCCACGACTTTCTGTTCATGATGTAAAAGACAAAACTGTTAAAACAGCAATTGGTGATATAAGAGAAACTAAACGGACAAATATTTACAGAGTGATTGTTAAAATATCAAATCCTTTCAATGTCCTAGAGAGTATACCTTGCCTTAACTTAGAAAACCAATACAACATCAGGTAGGTCAACTAAATATTTAATGCAATTAATGCGAATGTTTGCATCTGGTTTTTTTATTATTATCATTTGTATTCTTTTATTAATTATTAGTCTCGGTTTTAATTCAGTGACGTCAACACCCGATGTTTTCACGTTGTTTGGAACTCTTCAAGTAAGGGATGCATATATTTCATTTTTATGCTATCACATATCACGGTGTATGTACGTATGTTTACTTTTTATTAAAAAAAAAGATATCTGACGACCCTTTGAATTTGGATCAGGTTTATAACCTTTCCTTTGAGACTTTTCATGTTATGTACTTACTTGGTCTTATGTTAAAAGGCAAAAATTTCTCTGTTATTCCGATTAAATCATTTAACGAGTAAAACAATTTTTAAAAATATTTAACTTGTCATCATTATTTTCATAGAATTAATGTATAATATAAACTCCTTTTCTAAATTTCAGTATACCATGATCAGGTAGGAATTTAGTGATTACAGTTGGGGATGTTTTCAATCCTTTATGATCTTTTATTACTTTTGATAATTTAAGTTTTTATATTTTGTACTAAAACTATAAATTTGAAGTAGGATACTGTAAAATCACGTATTTTCGTGGGGTAAAATTTTCGTCGTTTGAGGAAAAAATATTGGTTTGTGAGGATTTGATTTCGTAGATGGAGGATTGTTGAGTAAAGTTATCTTTGAAAGATAACGTTTCATGATGGACATAAATTCGTGTGCCTCTCCATACTTCGAAAACAAAAAATTAGCCCGCAGAAAAAATAGTGATTTTACAGAAAAATTTTGAATAATAAAAAAAACAATAGAAGGAAATACAATGATGGATAAAAAAAAATCAGTTACAAATGGTTATAAAACACAAACCCCGAAAATTTCAGAGGTGGAATCATGTGTGAAATATTTTTTTTCCGCAGAGATATCCTGCAGGATGCAAGTTTACATCTGATACACTACTATCTGGGACTGTTATTGGTTGTAAAAGAGGGCAACCATGTCATTTCTATGCATACATTGCTCTGACAAATGCAATATGGTACGTTATATTTCGACAGAGAAGATTATGAAAACGCAATTGTTCAGTAAACAAAAGCATTGATAAATTAGAATAAAAATTGTTTTGTTTAATCAATAATATACTATTTTAATATGTTTAATACAATTGTTTTCAATCATAAACAAATACATGTAATGAATTTTTGTTTACTTTTGTATCTTTTTCTAGTCCAACTATGCATACAAACAATTCCTTCACAGGCGTGTTTCCACCGACAATATATTCCAATAACTCTCTTTGCACTTATGACATTGTGTTTACAGACACAGCCTCAATCGGCCAGAAAACAACCTGCATAATGCCATGGTAACACATTTTTCCATGTATAGATGCACATAGTCTTCATCTAATAAAAGTACTCCAATCCATTTCTGAAAATCAAGCATTCCCTGTGAAAAGACCTTTCTTTAGATACAATCAATTTTGATCTCTTGACCTTGGAGTTTGACAAATTTGTACAAAAAATGCCACAATTTTACGTAGTCATGATGTTTGAACGAGAATATAATTTTTTTTAACCTTTGACCCTGGCCATAGAGTTTGACTCACTTTTAAAAGCTTTGAACTTGACCATAAGTTTTGAACAGTTAAAACTGTGGCTTTGATATTTCACATGTGTATTCCTTGTGATAAGAACTCTCTTTTGGAACTTAAACTCTGACCTTTTGACCTTGGATTTTGACTTTCATTTGAAAAACTTCAATCCTTGCCATAATATTAGTTACACAGTCAGTTAGTGACCTAATACGGATTCATACAGGGTGTGAAATGGAAATTGGTATTGGGCGAGGCGAAGCCGAGTCCCAATACGGATTTCCATTTCACACCCTGTATGAATCCGTATTAGGTCACTAACTGACTGTGTAACTAATTTATCCCGCTGAAGACCTTTTTCAATATAAAAAAAATATTTGTGCATATTGTGAAAATATTCAGTTTTAATCCAATAACAATCAACATAAAATATCGTTACGGTAACAAGAAATTTAACTAAACTACCTACGTAAACCGTTTCTTAGCCGCCATTTTTATTTACAATAACAACGCTTCGAACGGAATCGCGTGCCCGATTTTGATATTACGCCTCGACGGAGACGTAATATGGAAAATGGAGACGTAATACGGAAAATTTCAGGGCGTCATGTGATTAGCTTTTATCCAATCAGTAATCGACAAATTTGTCTGAAGCGGGATAATATGCCATACGGGGCATTAGCGTTTCATCAATAACTCATCTTGTGTTCTTTATTTTATTTTTAGCAACAGTGGGGAAGTAAGATGTTACACTTTGAATGTGAATGACTTGTATGACAGTAAGGAGAAGTATTCTTTGATCATATCATTCAAAAATATTTTCGATTATATTATATATTCATAAAATCAATTACTATATCCATGTAGTGTGTTCCCCCAACCCATGCCTCAATGATGGTGTCTGTCAGACCACGTTAGATGGTAGAGTGAAATGCCACTGCAGTAATGATTCAGTTACTGGAAGATTTTGTGAGAAAGGCAGGTTGTAAATTATATTAATCGTTTTGACTATGAATTTCCGATCGCTATATGATTATAAAAGGGACGTCATTGTGCTTAACCTTTTTTTTTTGCTTTAGAATATTTAAAGAGCTGCATAAGAACATCTCCTTGTAGAAACAACGCCGCATGCTACAATGTTAATAGGACTGAAACATGCATTTGCCGGCATGGATTTCATGGACCAACTTGTTCCGAGGGTATAAAAGTAACATTAAAATTTGAAGCAGGATCCGTCTTTGCATCATTTGAATATTTTATAAGGTTAACAAATCACTGTAAGTTTTAATTATGGTATATCTTCAGTTTAGGTAAACATAAACTGCTTCCTTAACAGAGTTGATGATCGACTTTTTATTGTCGCGAATTAAGGAATTGTTATTTGTATCCTTATTTTTTTCCTTTTATAAAGGAAGACAATTCTGACTAGTTATTAGCGTTATTTAACTTGGCCACGTTGGGTAAGGATTAGTGTTAACATTCATTCAAACTCTTCACTTTTTACTTGCGCATGACTCTAACTCATGATGCTTTTAAAAGAATTCATCCTGCTTCGAAAATGTACTCAATCTTAAATGATTTTAACTTCATAAATTTAATGCTTTTTCACTTGTTGATTTTTAGACGCAAACGAAAATCTCACAAGCACAATTAACACGGGGGTAAGAGTTAAATGCAACTTGAGGTTAAAAAATATAACTAAACATGTCTATTAAAGATATTTGTTTTAATGCAGTGAAGTCTATTTTCCAATTAGCATTATATCAAAGATTGATATGATGACACGTCTTCTTGCTCTCTATATTTTGAAAGGTGTAAAGTTTACAATCAATTTTTTAAAAATTTAATTCAGGCCATATTCACAGATGTTGCGCTACCAAAAACAGTTATTTGCTACGTCTCCTATCTTTGCTCAATTCCATTTACTGTCACCAGAAACATTCATGACAAGTAAGCTACTACATGATTGTGGTATCCCCTTACGTGTACGGAATAAAGTAAATTATTGTGGCTCATGATAAAGAAATAATCGTTTTGCATATTATATGATTAAATATTTTTCATTGAGAAACACTGTTGTGACAGGATGAATTAAAACACCACATAATTATCTAAATTACTAAAACCGGATGCTTATTTTCATCACCATCAATTCTAATATATATTTTCAAACTGATAAAATTATTGTATATTTTTTTCTTTTAAAGGCCTTTAGTTGTCCCTGGATATTTAGATCCCTCGATGAAGATCATGAAGTTAGAGCTGACAGACGCTGAATCACGTAGTGCTATTGTCCATGGAATCCTAGAGGTGATTGATAATACCTTGGGAACAAAAACAATATGTCTGGATTCAGTTGAGAGCTCGAGGCAAGTGTTTATGTTGATTTTAAAACAATATGTCTTTGTTAATTTAGTGATCTATCGTGATACAACCTGCTTGCACTCAACGAGGTATTAACAAATGTTTTTAATGAAACGATTCAACAAATTTGATGCAGAGCATCCGAGATTTATAAATATACCATTTGTTGAAATCCAAAAAATAAAAAAAAAAAAACTACGTCATCATTTTCGTACATAAGCTCTATGGTCGAAACAATGACCTTCAGTCTGCCAACTAAATCTTTCATTTAGTGAAATGCTGTTCTCATACTAATTGATTAAGCACTACTGATATGTCGAAGGAATTTTTGAGTTATTCCCCGATAATGACCAAGGGCACAAAGAGGATATAACCAGTTGGGGGTGTGTATCATTACCGCTACATTTTCAAAATTTTCATTACTGCTACATAGTCATTACCGCTACAAAAACGATGCATTACCGCTACATATAAAAATATACATTTTTGATACATTGCCTGTTTCGTTAGGCAGTCACTTGTGCGTGTACAGATTGATGTAAAGTACAACATATGCATGCATAAGACATGTATCCCCTGAAACACAAAATCCCAGATTCACACGCAACTCCAAAATATGTAGAATGAGATGCAAAAATCATGGACTAAGTATTATATTCAACTATTTGAAGCAGTTTGTACTTATACATGGCAGCAACAAAACGTTTTATTTGAAACTGCCATACATTTTACTTCTGTCAACATTGTCAAAAATTCAAAAATTTTAGAAGGAGAACTGTAAAACATCGGACTGAGTTCTTCGTGAAAGCTTTGTGATTGGATCTTATATTCCGTACCTGGATACCTGGCTGATTCGATATGTAGCGGTAGTGAGTTGTTTTCGACTAAAAAATATGTAGCGGTAATGATCGGTTGAAATTTTGAAAAAAATGTAGCAGTAATGAGTTGAAATTTTTGGCGATTTAACGCTAATGTTGACCTCCCCAAGTTCGCAGGGAGTGCTCACTCCTCTCTGGCACCTGATCCCAGGTGATATTTTGGAGGTCCGTGTTTTCTCTGTTCTCGATTTGTATTATAAACTTTTGAGATTGAATACTGTTCGTTATCTCTAAGAAATTCTTTTGGGCTAATTTAATTTTTTTAAGTTCATTCATCAATAAAATTTAAAACATAAATCAACATATTATCATATAAAACTTTTATTATTTCGAAAATAAATCTAACCTTAAAATTTATTCTGGTGTTATTTTAATGCCATTTGATTTTTTTCCTACTATTCTTCCTATTATATTGTATTTGATTTTTGTTTCATATTGTACTTGTTTTTACATGTAAAGCGCTTTTGAATAATTGTATATTTAAATAAGGCGCTATATAAAAGTAGAATAGTGATAATAATAATAACGTAGGCACATCATCTTTCGTTTTACTTTCGCACATTTAATATGATAATTTATATTATAAATTACAGAGATGCTAGGATCGGAGATGAAACATGTTTTGAAGTGCGTGTTGTCACAGGTGATCTATTCAGTTCCTTTAAACTAAATCATATAAAGATAACCATTATTCATATAATGGCTAGAGGGATGAAATGATACAGATTTAATTAATGAGAGAAATCATATAATTTTCAACAAATTAAATTTTCACAAAATGGACATCTTAGGAAAAAAGTAATGGTTGTTCAAACTAGAATCTTTACAAAGTACAAAAGTAAAACAAAACTTTAAAGGTTCATCAATATGCAATATGCTTTTGCTTTCACATTTTAGAGAAACGAAATCTTAAAGCATGCCATTATATAGTTGATTCATTTTTATTACTACAGTTGCCTTTTTTCATGTATAGGTCATTATTACAGAGAATTTAGTGTGAGTATAGTCTTAATCATCTCAAAATATTAATGTTGGGGGATATATAAAAACGAGATAGCGTTTTCTGACATCAAAATTACTTTTAACTTATGTAATTTTAATTTTAGAATTATCCTCTATTTCTGAAGCCTACACTTGAAGACAACAGTACAGTCCAGTGTTTGGTAGGGAAATACTGTCATTTACATCTGTGGACTTCAAAGTTATTAACCAAAACCAATTGGTAATTTTTTTAAAGACAATTGATCATTTCTTTTATTAAACCGCATGATAATGCCATATTGACATGATGAGTGAGTATTGAATTTCGTTTGTCTTTTTCAGTCCAGTTCTAAAATCTGACGAAAACTTTGAAAGCGGCGTGTTCATTATTCCTCCATTAAATCAAACTCTATTTCCTTGCATGTATGACGTTGTACTAAGAATGGATCAACCAGCCAACAAATCTGTCTGCTTTTCACTGTAATTACACATTTAGATTTTGTGTCACAAATGTATTTAGCCATTTAACTTATGTCGAATCTTAAATTCAAACAGTAAAGACCATTTTTAAATTTCTAAATTTAGACTTTTAAAATTTAAAAACTACCAGGGGTATAACATTTTAATGTTAATACAATAAGGCGGATTTCAGCGGTCGACAATTTTGTTGGTTAAAGTCACATTTTACAGATGTGTATTTGAATTCAAATTATAGAAATGACGGAATGTTCATCGAGAAAAGATGCTACATAATTAAATTTTCCTTGTCATTGAGTGGTAAATATTCATTTTACTGTATGCTTTTCTTCATTTACTTTATATACCATTGCTACTTTTAAGTTGCTCCTCTATTTAAACTTTTTCATTGAGTTTCATTTATCAACAATCAAAACCACGATAAAAAGACACCATGAATATATTTTTTAATTTCAAAATCCAATATCATTACATTTATTAATTTTATTAATTTTTTTTCAATCTCTCTTCCCTAAATACTTTATTTAGCTAATTTGCAGAGGCAACATATACACAAAAAAATACATTCTTACTATCACTTAGATAAGATATATATTTATGATATGGCAGAAAAATAGTCTTTTAAAACATAATTAGACTAAAAGTAAAGCGAATTATAACAAAAAAAAAATCTTTGCGTTTTATCGAATGTCTATTTTAAAATACTTAGAGAATGCCCGAAATAAGTTCGTGCATTTCTACGGCTAACTCATGTCAATATTCATCGAGATAAGTTCAATAGCCATTTATTGCAAACTGACAATCTGACAATTTTTTTTTAAGTGAAAGGGTCTTGTGCTCAAAAGTCGTGTAGTAATGGTGGATTCTGTGATGGACATGAAGACACAAGGAAGTGTTTTTGCCGAGCCGGGTTCTCTGGTGATAGCTGTACTACTGGTTGGTACTGTAGTATATGAATGTAGCATAAATAGAATACTGATGTCACTTGTCACATTGCTCTGAAATTTCATAAAAAGAAAATTTAGAAAAGTAAAAATAGGACATCTATTGAGATTGTTCAATTAGTTAGCTTATGGTCGATGAAATGTTTACCCGTTGGATCGAATGTTGATTATTTTTTAAACAAATAATTAGCCAATTATGTGTACAGATTTTCCGTTCTCCCGATCAAGACAAGGAGCATACCGCTGGTATTACAAATTGTCAGGGGATGCTCAATCCTCCTTGATACCTAATCCCATTTCTTAGGTTTTAAAGGTCCGTGTTTGCTCTGCACTTTATTCATAATGTTATATGATTTTTTCATTTGAGTGTTGTTCCTTTTTATTATATGTTTCATTATAGAGCAATTTTTTGTTCTATGTTTTCCAGAGTTTGGTATCCCCCAAGAGATGCATACACAGAATATACAATATGTAAGTGTTTTTATAGATTTCCTTTTGTTTGAACTAGGCGAAAGACTAAAGGTCCATTGGGTTAACGCAAATAAAATAAAAAAAAGCCACTTATTAGTGCATAAAACTGATCAGCTAGGTGTAATTTTATTACACATATTTCTTTTTCTGCTTTATGACAGTTTATCGCATAACATAAGAATGCAAGTGCTTTTATTCTGTATTCGTCGTGTAGGGTAGGGTTCAATTGTTCGTGCTTTGCACAAAAACCATCAGTTTCTGGGGATATTATTGTGTGCATTAAGATTTCTGAAGTTATAAATATGGCATTCAACATTTCGTGGTGGACGTACATTTATGGCTCTCTTCATATTTCAAAAACAACAAAAATAAAACCTTACGTAAAATCAAGGATTTTACAGGATTTTATTATCTTTAAGTATAACCTTTTGTATTTTTATACAGCCTCTGCTTGGAAATGTACTTCTACCAAAAAGAATGAATTGTCCTTTGAATGAGGAGTGTCAAATACAGCTTCTAATTACTGGAAAAACGGGGTAAAATTCTTGATTTAGTCCATGAGCCACTGGGGGTGGTCGGTACCATTTTGGGTGAATAAACTTTATAGTGATATTTGGTAAGGTATACCCCTAACTACTGAGAAAATGTATGATAGCATCAAATCTGTTGTGGCTTCAATGCTGGAGACACAGTTATTGCCCTTTATTTGCTCAAATTAGGTATTTTGAGCTAAATATATTTGCAACCTGCAAAGTATTTGTCAAACAGTTGCCAACCGTGATAGAAAGTTTTACCAGAAGTACTCAGATATATGATGAACATATTAAAAGAGCATTTACTGAGTTACTAGCCGTGATTCTCACAAAAATTGCATATTTTTACCACTTTTATTCAACAATTACATGTACCTCACAAATTTGTATAAAGAAAAAGATAAGTACCAACGCACATATCCTAGTTTAGTTACGGTGATGACGATGACCACTGTCTCATCTTCGTGGGGGAGGGGGACGACCTGGACGGTGGGTGCGGAAGTGACTGGTCAGGCCGATCCTCGCACAAGCAGATGATGGGAGTTTTTCGACTAGACCCACGCCCCCTTCTTTGTAAATCTCAGCTGGGATGGAGTATCGGGCTTGGCCAGGTGCTTTGCCAGTTGACAACAGACTAATTGCTTTCTGGATCTCATCCAACGTGGGAACGACATCCAGTGACTTGTTGATGGGAAGCTGGGAAGACGATTGATGTCTTCGTCGTTGATGGTAGAAGGGTGGTTCAGAACGCCAATGAAATGTTTCGCCCACCTGTCGAGTATCTTTTTCTTCTCTGTGATGGGTGTTAACCCGTCATCACTGAGGAGAGGGGATGAGCCTGATGAA
This sequence comes from Saccostrea cuccullata, assembly GCF_032062105.1. Classification (NCBI taxonomy): domain Eukaryota; kingdom Metazoa; phylum Mollusca; class Bivalvia; order Ostreida; family Ostreidae; genus Saccostrea; species Saccostrea cuccullata. Next base: position 20,489 of record NW_026924535.1, on the reverse strand, counting down.
GTTGGCCTGTAGACTTCCCCAAGTCCACAGTAAAAGTTCTTCCTATAGCCCTGTCATGAGATTTGGCGTAGCGTTGGATCTCGTCAGCTTTGGCATTCAACCAGGAGTCTTACATATCCCGATGCTTTTGCTGTACTGTGCTGCAAGCGTTCCTCAGTGCATCTTTTTGGCTGTGGAGGTGGGATCATCTATATAAGCCTTGTAAGCGCGATGTTTGTCTTACAGAAGCTACTTGATCTCGGCACGGTTCACATCAAACCAGTCTTGTGTTACTTTTGGTAGAGAGTATAAGACACTCGAATGCTGTATTGTACACTGTATTACGAAGTGTGTTTTATACTGCTTCCACGTTTTGGTCATCCAGCACGGTGGAGTTAAGGCGTTCTTCCAGGGTGTCAGCAAAGTAATAAGAGGTGGAAGGCAACTTGAGCTTACCAACGTTGAGACGTTTTGAAGCCTTAGTCTCCTGAGGACGTATCCTGTGTTTGATCCGGAAGTTGAGAGGTGAAGTTTAGAGACTGTGAGACGGTGATCCGTACCAGCACTCCGTACCAGCACATAGCCTCGGTGAACAAACGAACTGTCTGTATGTCTCTCTTCATGACAATGATGTAATCCTGACCCTTGGTAAACTGGCTAGGGAAAGGTGGAGCAAGCAACGTTTGGGATACCTTTTATAATTCGCTCCTCTTGTCATGGAGGTGAGCAGTGCGTCTCTAAAGAGGGCTGCTCAGTAGAACAGGTGGCTGCCGAACTCCAACGCTGCTCTGATCGGTGAAGAGCAACCATATGGCATGTGCCGCCTGTGTGCAGGTCCGCGACTACCAATTTCCAGAGAACCTGCACCTGTCACCTTCGTTGCTCGCCTGTCCCCACAGGGCTTTGGTGGATGATAGAAGGGATGGAAGATGATCAATGACTTGCGCGATGAGTTTGATTAAAAAGAAGAAGAGTTGCGCGTCGCCGACCTCACTCTCTCGCCCACAACCATCTAGATCCAGTGGCAAGACAGATGTCAGGACGTCTGGAGATGAAGACAGATGCAGCGGGTGACCAAGACGTCCCATATGTGCTTTGCCTTGCTCCAAGCATTCCACGATGCTTGCTGTGTCCGCCTTCTTCTCCGTTGAACCATGACGGTTTCCTCCACAGAGTCTAAACAGTCTTTACATGCGTAATAGGTAGGCAAGTCCTCAATCAACAGGGTTTGAGACCCGTCAGCGCTCTCCTAGAGGGATCTCCCTTAAGAGGGTACGGGTTCCTTCTACCCGACCTAGTGGAGGGAAGGGGTGTCAAGCTATTGCACGTCGTGAGACACATCCCACTGCCCACAAAGCACATACCCGGGTATATGATTGTGCACGTATGTTGCTTAATTTTGATGTCAAAAATATATAATATATTACACGTTGAACTTAAATGAACATATAAGTGTCCATTATCACCATGGTTTAGCATGAGATTAAATAAATAAAACATTTTATCTAAAGCCTCAACTTGAGATCTGATATATTCACAATATCTTTGTTAAATAAAGAATATACGCACAGGGTTAATCAAGGGAATTTTCCTTCAATTTTCATTTTAAGGATAGGGATAAAGATTTAGTATTAAATCAAGTTATATATATTTGTTACTGAAATAATGTTTTGAAATGCTAATATGACCATGCAATATGTTTTTGGTGTGAAAATTGTCACAGTAGTAATTTGTCTCCTTTGATCAAAATTGCGTATTCCACTTTAATGAACAAGGGTAGAATTATATACCTATAAGTTTTAGACGGCTCATTACAGAGCCAATATTGAATAATAAGTGAACAGGGTAATAGCATGGTCTGCATTCAAAAGAATTTTCAAGAAAATATCATCCGAAATAAGATAGAAATTGCGTATTGAAAAACCAACCTTCTTTCAAAGACAGAGCTGAGAGAACGAACAAGTTGGGTTGGTGTATATAAACAGTTGATACACCATTAAAGCCACAATCAATTGAATGCTATCATACATTTTCTGAAGGTAGACATGTATGTCCTTCAAAAATTAACTATGAAAATTATTCACCCGAGATGGTACCGATACCGAAAAATTCATGGCCTGGCTCATGGACTAATTTTATGTTTTTTATAAAGCGTATTTGAATTTTTTCAGGATTAGGGGTTAGGGTTAAAAAATCATATCACAAGAGTAATGTTATGATATTGATAATGTGATTTACATAATAATGACATTTGTGAAATAATACAACAGAAATATTTTGCTTAAAACATATTAGAAAAAACAATGGGTCACTCTTATACAATCCATAGTAAAGACACTTTTACATTACTTAAATGAATTCAATGCATGGTTTCAGATTTTACATTACTACTAGCACTGACCCTTCAAGTGTAGCGGTCAAGGAAATAAAGGAGACTCGTGTATCTAAGGATTTCCTCACAATAATAACAGTTGTCAACAAGAAAACTGGCTCTCATCAGCTCTGTGTGGGCATTTCTCCTGATAAATACAGGTGAGGTCATTTTTAAAATTATTTAGTTACCCTTTCCGACCGATTAACAAAAAATGACGACACTCAAAACTTTTATTACATTCCAGGACAAGATATGTATTTTTAAGGCATTCCTCTCAATCCGTTCAAAAATTATGTTGAGGTTTCCCTAAAAAAAAAACACCTTCCTACGTACCAAATAATTTTATCCCGAGTCGGGAGATGGCAAATAAACATTATTTTAAAGATGGCATGGTTGCATATCATTTAAAACCTAATTACCTAAATAATGTCCTATAAAAGTAGGTTTTTTTAAACTTGGAGGTTGGGATTTTCTTTCATCTGTAATTTTCATATTTACAAGGTCGATGAGACAAAAGTGTCAAAAATATTACCTATATAAACAATGTTTTCTTTTTATTGCATTTCAAAAGAATATAAAATAATTCTAGGTTTAATTTAAAAGTGTATCAGTATCTTTTTTGTTGATATAATAATTAAAGATTAAGTATTCTTTCCCCATCACATTGAAATTGTGGTGCAGAATATGTTTTGAAAATAAATTACTAAAATCTTTCACTTTGTAGAAAATTCCTATTTTATCTTTAAAAGAAAAAACCATTCCAATTCCTTTCCATGGCTGGGTCATTATAATATTTTGTTATTAATTTAGGTTCAGATCACTTACTATTAATTTACAATTTCAATCAGCGATATATTTATCACGTGAGTTGATATACTCAAATTATGTAAAGCGAGTTTTGATTCAAACTCTTTTTATTTAACAGTATCGAAACAGACAAAGTTTGTTGCAGTATCTCCACCCAAAACACAGGTATAATTCACAAAATCAAGTTTCTGTTTACACTGAATAATATGCTTTTCCCCTCTTTTTCCCTGTATGAAAGGAGTTTCAACCCACGAAACATATACCGAATGATAATTTGGTGTGCCGCATTATCATCCAAGGTCGCCAGTATTTATTTCTGATTAATCCTTTTACAACCAAAACTCTGATAATGCTCTTTTCAAAACGTGAAAAAAAATGGGTTGAACCGACTACTTAATTTTATTTTCTCTTTTATGCCGTTCTCGTATGCATTACAAACTTTGTATTGTCAAAATAACAAAAATAATATTTCCAATCATTGAAAAAGATACTTAATGAAATGTTTAAATAATCTCGAGTTTTTTCTGGTATGTTTTATCATTCTAGATTATATTACCTGTCAGGATGTCTCCGTTGACGACTGCAGCGATCCAGCAGCACTCAATAATATTTGCTCAGATCCAACCACGGCTACATTCTGTAGAAAATCCTGCAATCTCTGTCGTGAGTAGTAGGTTTCTATAGTAAGTGCACATTAATAAGAGGATTTTTGATAAATTATGTTTACTTTCGTTGCATATTTTAATAACTCATTTCAATTTTAGACAACATACCTACAACTTTGAAAAATACTGACAAGGTATGATAATTTTAGCATATATAATATGATGACGCAACATGTGATTCCTTTTGTTTTGTTTTAAAATGTTAATCAATAACATTTATAATATACAATTCGACCTTTTTATATTACCTGAAGCAATTATTTATTGGACCATCTCCAACAAATGTGTCACTTTTCACATGCTCTGCAGACGTTGATTGCCACATATTGCTTTATCTAAAACGAGGCCACAACAACTTATGGTAAGCATGGAGCAAGATAAGTGAAAATAATCATATTATTAAATGACCACATAATGAAAATCATAAATACAATGCAAGAAAATAAGAAGCAGTCCTATTTCAGCTGGAAAAGTAGATGAGCTACGAATGCTGACACTACAATCAAGTGAAAATATTTTTAAGACAATTACCCAGTAGTAAACAACAATACAATTTACCGTGGGCTCAGTTGGTAGTCCTCATAATGGGCCTTCTTTTTAAACGAATACCTTATTGGATTTTCTTTTTACATCATACACATTTTCAACGGAGGTTAATTAAAAGGCTAATAAAAAGTCAAATAAATACTAGTAACTTTAATCCATATATAAACCCTTTCCAAAAAATCTCCGAGAAATAACGGAGATTTCTAAATTTCAAAGAAATAAGCAAATGATTAAAACATATTGTTTCTTTAAGCAATTGTTTAAAGGAGTTTAAGAAGCTCCAGTTAATATTAATTTTAAGCTTCTATTCCCAAAACTTGTTAAAATATTCTTCTCCTTTCTATCATTACGTCTCTTTCTTCTGGTTTACAGTCCTGAGGTTTCCGCCCGTCCAGTACCTGGAAGTACTGTGCACATTTTTAGAACTTCTGACTGTGATAACTGTTCCGTGGATATTCTAATCCATACTTCTATCTCCCGCCCAACACAGAGGGCACAGCTTTGTGTCGAGGCATCGGACTACAACTCTGGGTAAAAACTGCAAAAAATATTTTTTTAAGGAACGAATTTATATGGCAAAAAATCGATTTGTAAACAACTAGATGCATTTTTTTATTATTCTTAAAATCTTATAGGCAACATTTTCCTTACAATGAGACACTTTCGGTTTTAACGAAAAGTCAGGTCTATTAAAGTACCTAATATGTCTGGGATGTTTTAATTATCATTGCTATTCTAGTTTATTTGTTATCGTTACTATAATATTTTGTCTTTGTTATTCAATTTTTATGACTGTTATGCCTATATTATTTTTTATAATTGTTATTGTTATCATTCTGTAGACTGGACGACTTAAGATGTTACTTTGTGGATTACGAAATACATGGTAAGCAGTTAGAAAAATTGTATTTTCACAGCATAATTTGAAAGAAATTACATTATAAAACAGCTAAAGAAATGATTGAAGTACGAATGTATTTGATTTTCTACCAAATGTTGTCATGGGTTCATGGAAATAACTCTGTAATTTTAATGCTTTCATATTTTAAATGATTCCATTTACTTGGTTTCAGTGACGGTGCAAGATCTTGATATTTTAGTTGTGCTGTTATTTAGCTCACGAAACGTGTGCAAAGAAAAGAGATAAAGCAAAAAAATCTATCGCAAATTATCAAAATTATTTGATTCACACCAAATTCATATAATGGCCTTCATATTGATTCATAAATCATAAAAGGGGGGAATTGTAGAAGAAAAAAAATATTTATTATGCTTTATTTACACATCAAAGAATGTCTTCAACTGTCAACTGACTATTTTCATTAATGTCTTCAATCGATTTATCAATGTTTATTTCAAGCATCAAGACGCCAAACAGTGAGTGTTGCACATACTACCACATCGACAACACTACGAACGATGCAGGTTAACCTTGGGAATGTGATTGGATAATTTAAGTAATAAAACTAAAAAGAGATTTTTAAGTTATTGACGACTTTTTAAAAGATTTGAACACTTGTCGATGAAAAAGAAAGATGCCATTAAAATGAATTTATTTCTTTTATATATACATGTTTTTTTCCCTAAAAATAAATATTTGAGTCTGTATTTAATGAATTGATTTGTTAGTATGTATTGAAGTTACTGAGATTGACTACGAAATAATAATGGTAATATTTTTGCTGTAAAAAATGCATCTTATAAATTTCCAAAATATTAAGAAATTGTTAACCTTCTATGACGTTCAAAATTATACCTTTCTACAGCTATCCTTATTAAACTAAACAAATAATTTTTTACTTCAAATTCCAATTTTGTGAAACTTATAGATGTCATTACCGTTCTTGACTGCCATTTTTAGAAATTGCCCAGACCTGATTTTATACTAAAACTTGATGCCATTTAAACTAATTAGTTAAAGCTAGGTTACTGACCAGATAATATGTATCTCTTACTGAAACATAAAAATGTTCTTTGAAACTTTATAATAAATCATTAGATTCAGTGCAATCTTGAAATTAAAAAGGAAACACCGTTATATTACGCGTATAACTATTGCCCAATTAAACTTTATGAAAAATAAACAACGGGTGCTTAATTGTTATGTTTAAAACACATTATAGGTATATGTTATATTAAAAGTTATTTTATAGTATCGGGGATATTGTTGAGCTAGCAAAACAAAAAGGTTTAAAACTCTTTCTATTTTAGCAATGAGGTGAACGATCTTTATTTATTTAAGCTTGTGATAGAAACAGCCATTTTTTCCAGGCTCTGCAAATTGGGTTTTTTGCGGAGAACATGTTAAGGGTCTCCTTTATAGATTTTGTGATGTTTGACGACGCAGGGGTGATAAGGAAGCATACAAAATATTCTACCTTGAATAAATCAGTGCAACATTATGACGTCATAGTAAGCGAAATGACGTCAATTTTAAAACGATACATGTTTTCGTGATATTTAAGAAATAAGGTATCATTTTTAAACATCTATCGGGATATAAATATGGGTGGGTCACGAGATTAAATTCCATAAAGCCCGAAGGGCTTTATGATGAATTTAATCTTGTACCCACCCGTATTTATAGCCCGATAGATGTTTTAAAATGATACCTTATTACTTATATTTACATTTGTGACTTATTCATACTTTATATTTGCAAGATTGTGACTTTGAACATGTGAAATGATTTATTTTTCAAACCCAACGGTATGTATGTAATCCACTAAGCGCGTGTCGACCCTTTATGACGTCACTGAGACATTACGTCAAACGTTTGTCCATACGCACATCTATGACCTCTTGACCCCGTACCTGTATTTATACAGTTATAGATACGCATTGCTTTCAGTCGTGTTATATAAAGAAAAACATTTGCAAATGTAAATATTGGTATTAAGAGATAAAATTTAACTCTAGGAAATGAATACTAACGTGTAAACATTAACAAATATAAAATGTTCTTACTTTGTTATGCTGTATTTTGTCATTTTGATTGAAATCTACCATCGATCACGTCATATGTGTACATCAAGTAACTTGGGAATTGATCATGTCGTGTAAAGAGAATTTGGCTACGACGGCTTGTACATAGATACGTGAAATGGAGTTTAAAAGCAAATATCATTAATAATATGTAAAATTCATATGGATTTCATTTAATTAAACAGGATTGCTAAATTATTTTCATCGATGATATTCTCTTTCGAAGACAGTCAGCTATATACGTATCACGGTCGGACGTATTTCCTCTGTCATTTGTGACAAAAATAATGCAGCAGAACAACAATAAGCTGGATATTTCAAAACATTAAATTTGTACAGATGGAAAGTTAGCCGTCTGACAAACTTGGAAAGTGCTGCTAGAATCCCGAGTTCGGGGTTAGGGTTAACATGATTTTACGAAAATCTCGGTTGATATGTATAAAATTCAAAACACAGGGTAAGGTTTTGTGCGAACGTGTGGAATAATTAATTTACTGACAGGACAGTGGGATTCTAGCAGCACTTTTTAGGCAAAATAGATGTTTTTCAACTATATTATTTACTCAAATAAATTAGTTAACTCCGGTGTATTATTGTTCTGTTAGCCTTTTCATTAAGGAAATTTGGCTATAAATAGAAGTCACGTGATCCTGTGGCAGTGGTGCATGTCTTTTTTGTAGACACTTTTTTATCTGTATTCAGTAGTTAAAAACAGTTGACGTTTATCAGCGGTTTTGGTAATTTATCAAACTAAATTTTCTTTAAAAAGTCTAAATTTTCCGAGAAATGACTAATATGCTTCCTTAACATACCCGCGGAGTGTCCTTATTAAATATGATACAACACATTTGATATTCCACTGCAGACATCCTGTAAGGTTACATGTACACAAGCGTTTAACAGTCTCCAGCTTAACGCATTGGTTAGAGCGTCAGCGCTTGGGTTTCGAAGTAAGAAGCTGATCCCGTGTCACAGTTTGTGCTGGAACGAAAAAGATTTCTCATCGTTCAATAGCGCTAGGTGCTGTGCATAGTTCAAAATTTGTAGCTCTCAAAGTAATGGTGACTTCATATAATTGAAAAATTCTCCAGAGGGACGTAAATAACATACATTCAATCAATACAAACATTTTACTGTTTCTTTAGGAGGGCATCTTTTGAAAAATTCAAAACATGTTTGCAAACGAAAAAAAAATCGACGCCTTTTTTGTCTTTGAACAGTTAACTAAGACCGCTTGAGTTTAATCTTGATACTTAATCACGAGAATACTGATACATTTACAAATTAATTATGTGGATCCAATAATTTGCCTTGAATTTTACATTCCCAATCAGTTTTAACAAATAACAGAATTAAAGATAGTCAATGTGATTGTTATAAAATCAAGATCGAAAACTAGAATATTTGTTGTCATCCCTAATATGTATATACGTAAAATATAATAGATGGAATATATGGAGATAACATACAATATTCAAACTCAAAAGTCCTTTAGGTAATACAAAATAGGAGCGGAGATAACAAGGATCCTACAACACAAGAGGTGGGATCAGGTCCCATGGAGGAAGGGTCAACCTCTTCCCCGACCAGTCGTGACCGCCGTGGCACCTTTTCATGACCGGGAAGTAATAATTAAAAATCCGTCGTGAATAAATTCAGTGTGTATATAATGGACCTTTATTAGTTAGTTTGAAAAACCACAGTCATTACTTAATGATAGATTATATTTGCTGTCAAGGTAAAAATTGTACCGACCGTAGAACTTTGTATACTGTTAAATATAGAATTCAAGTTCAGGAGTACCAGATTACACCGCACCGACCATTCTAATCTAGAGAAGATTGCAATGTTTTTATTTGCTTGATTTTTTTTTCATCATATAATTTCTTTTTTAAAATAAGTTTTCACTATTTTTTCAGGAAAAAATCAAAGGGCCTCCTAACGTTGGACTTAACTATCTAATTGTTATAGCAAAGCCAATCTTGTTAGGATATCCATTACATTGTTACCTTAATTTACGTAACTAATAAAATTATGCAAAAAAGTTTGTGTTGTCTAGGTTTACCGTTGGGGTATAGATCATTAAAGAGATCGTTTGATTAAATGAATGCAAGCCAGTTTTGGAATGTGACATATTTAAACTGCTACTATCTTCAAAACTGTCCAATAACCAGAACTGCAGACAGGTAAGTGTGAATTAAGAAATATATACTATTAATAGTATCCTTTAACAATCGTCATAATATCAATTTTATTTTTTTTTATATTATACATATCATAATTTATCTTTTGAAAGATTTTTTAATGCTTTAGAATTAAATCAATTATACCTCAAATATTTTGATACGTTTTATTTTTAATAAAAGTGCGTGAATGAATTATCTTTGTCCTTTGAATACACAAAAAGTTATATAGAGGTATGACCTAAATTTTTCTCTGACCATCAAATAAGATGATATATCTCGCATATTTGATCACTTCTTGTTGTTACAATTGTTTGTTATTCACGTAAATCTATGAGTATTGTCAAACAATATTCAAAATCCTTCTTTGATTACAGATTGTTATCTCCATATTTCATATATTGATGTTAACTTTATAAATAAGTACTATTGTTTCAATTATCTTATGAATATCCCTTGTTATAAAAACAATAAAAGACATTTACTGAAATGAGTCATGTAACAATGATAATTTATCTTCCCCGGAGAACAAAGAAAAGAGATAGAGAGAAAGATTTATTGATATCATCCTTTATAAATAACATAATGTATACGAAAGTCCAAAGTGGGATAAATTAATTAATGCTACATTTTTCATGCGGTCCCGATTAAAATACAGTGTTACAATGGCAATCCAGGGAATCTGCGAACTTATGACCCGTGGAACAAAGTGCACTTATAGTACACAATATGACATTTTATGTGCACTTTGCACTCGATACTCGGTTCAAAAACCTGTAATGCACATGGTGGGTATGATTTTCTAAAAAAGAAATGAAAATTGATAATTCTTCGTTATAAGAATAAATTATACACATTCGGAACATCAGAATAAGATCAGGTTCCAAGGAGAAGTAAGCATCCCCTGTCGACTGGTCACACTCGTTGTGTGTTCACTGTCGTAATTGGGAAAACAGAGATAATTTGTGGACAATTCATTGGGAAAATAATACCCTAACAATGCTGATACACATTACTCATATTCTTTTTCATTTGACTTTGCTACTTTGCTATCAAGGTCATTGTATCGACCATTGATTTCGCAAAATGTTGATTTTAAACGAGATATGTTCTTTTTTTTTTGTTTCATTTGTCAACAGTTGGCCTCGTTAAGGAAAATTGTTCGCATATCGAGCATGTTAATGTGTAAATGATTAACTCGGATATATCAAACCCATGCAGTGACATTTATCTACGGTATATTTTTGTTTGGGATGTGGTAGGTGAAACATCAGAATATGTATTCAAGCTTCTCACAAAATTTGTACTTTTTAATTTTTTTTCGCAATATCTTTAAGGACGTTAACTGCATTGTTAGACGAAGATCATTCAAGCATAGTAGTTTTAACATTTGCAACAAAGCTATTTAAGTAACCTTACAGTATAAATCCATATGCTTTATTTACATCAAATCCTAAATTGTTGTGAGTCTGGTTTTTAAAATGTTAAGTGAGAACACATTATTTAGTAGCTTACAGGGTACAAGGACATGGAATCTTGATTTTTCTTACAATTATGATTTACAGTTGAACGCAGTCCATACAGAGATGTTAGTACTAGTAGTTCTTCTCAATGTTTTGGTTCAGGATGCTGTTGGTATCCTTGGAGGATGCATGAGTTACTCTACAACTATAGAATCACCGGGGCATTTGAAGGCAAGAGAGTGTAAAATAATCATATAAATATATGTTACTCCAACTAAAATAACAAAAGGTCCATCATTATATTATACTGATATTACAATAGCCTTACAGTCATCTTAGTACCTTAGTTAGAAAAAAAAATTATCCTCCTAACTCTCCCTGAGAAACAGTGGATAAGGCATTGATTTTTTTTTATTCATCCAAAATTTTGTTCACAAATAAAAGTGAACAGGCATGAGCAACAGGCAAAACCTATTTCAGCCCTCATAATTTGGACAAACTTGAATTCATCTGCTCTACCCGTAGATGCTTCAATTTAAGGAAAATTTTTTGTATCAAATCAACTGGGTTTCCTCTATTTCAAGTTCACGGGGATATATCAAGTCGAAAATATGAATGGAAATCGCTATTTTTTATTGGTAATACGTCGATAAATATATTTTATGAAAATGATAAAAGATTTTCCTATAAATTTTAATGTTTTACTTCGATCCTCCTGTTGGCCCTTACTTCCTGATCTTAACAAGGAGCACATGGCTGGTGTGGCCGGTAGGCAGGAGACTCTCACTTCTTCATGACACCTGATCCAATCTCTGATGTTTTGGAGGTCCGTGTTTGCTATGCTTTTATTTTATATTGTGTTATTGATTTCTGGTCTTGAATTTATATATTTCGCTCTAAACATTTCATTTTCAATCACTCTATCCGGCTAGCTTTAATATAAATAAAGACGACTGATCATGACTTTGTCTTTTTTAGGTCACCTGAGTAACTTCTCTGAAACCACTGAACCAATTTCAACCAAATTTGGTATACAGCATCTATGGGTGAAGGGAGACAACAATTTTGAATTTCATGGTCCCTGCCCCCCAGGGGCCTGAGGGGTGGGGCCAAAACCACTAAAATTATTGCAATCTTTAAAAATCTTCTTCTTTACTCCTGGACATCAAGCAGGCAAACTGTTGGCATGAATGTAATGAGCATTGAGTCCTCTACCAAAATTGTGAAATGCATGGCCCTGGGGTCGGGTTCTAGTGCTAGGGCGGGGATACATAGATTATATAGTGAAAATGCATTATTTCTTTGAAAATCTTCTTCTGTGCTCCTGGGTATTAAATAAACTAACTAAGTATATAGTTATGATTTGCAAGAGTGCCTTTTCCAGATTAGTGAATTTTATGGCCCCAGGGTCAGGGGTTCTGGTGTTAGGGCGGGGCTGTATTGATTTTATAGTGAAAATGCATTAATTCTTTGAAAATCCTCTTCTCTGCTTTTGTGTATTAAATAAACTAAGTACATAGTTATGATGAGCGAGAGTGCCTCTTCTAAAATTGTGAATTTTATGGCCCCAGGGTCAGGGGTTCTGGTGTTAGGGCAGGGCTCTATTGATCATATAGTGAAAATGCATTAATTCTTTGAAAACTTTCTTCTCTGCTTCTGGGTATTAAATAAACTAACTAAGTACATAGTTATGATGAGCGAGAGGGCCTCTTTTAAAATTGTGAATTTTATGGCCCCAGGGTGAGGGGTTCCGGTGTTAAGGCAGGGCTCTATTAATCATATAGTGAAAATGCATTAATTCTTTGAAAATCTTCTTCTTTGCTTCTGTGTATTAAATAAACTAACTATTTAAGCACATCGTTATGATGAGCAAGAGTGCCACTTCCAAAATTTTGAATTTAATGGCCCCAGGTTTAGGGGTTCAGGTGTAAGGGCGGGGCTGTGTTTATTAAATAGGAAAAATGCATTAATTCTTTGAAAGTATTTTCCTTTGCTTCTGGGTTTTTTGCCAATGATCCAAGTATATATATTTATGATAAAGAAGGTGCATCTAGCAAAGTGTTTTTTTATGCCATCTGGGTCAGAGGGATGGGGTGGGGTTACATAGTCTGAAATAAATTAATGCTTTAAAATCTGCTCTTTGGTATTAATCAACTATTTTATGATGAAATTTGCAAAATTTTGAAATATGTGGCCCCTGGGTCAGTGGTTCCTTTAGAGTGAGGTGCACAACTGGGTATAAAGTGAAAGTGCATTTTCTCTTTGTTACTCTGATCTACCTCTAAGTATTAAGTAAATAGAGTAAGCATGCTAAGTTAATAATTATCATAAGCAATGGAGCCTCTTTCAAAATTGTGGATTTCATGGCCTCTGGTTTAAAACATGAACCAAATTTAATTGTCTGAAAGTTGTTACACAATACTCAAGTGACCTATAAGGCCCGTGGGCCTCTTGTTTAAAATTAAATAGAGAATTTAGCTATATAGTTCTACGTAAAGATTTTAAGTGTCCAATATGGTCTTGTTCGATCCTTTTGAATTGAACAAATAAATTTGAATATGTGCTTAATGTAATCAAGCCTTCATTTAAGTATAATACTTTTTCAATAGTACCATGCTAGATCTTCACATATGTGTATTGTTTATAGAATCTTGAGATTGATCACTGTTCGTTATCCTTTTTAATTAATCCAGAAAAGCAATTAAATATTAATTTATTATTATCTTTCCAATCATGAATCAGCGCTACACATGTCTATATTGCAGTGCTTTACATGTATAATATTAATTTGAAATGTTTTCTGAGCGGTATTCATAAATTAGCGCATTGAATTTGCCGCTAAAATATGCAGCCCGCATTTTAAGGTAGGATTCTTCTCACATTTCTTGTAATTAAAAATAAATGACATTTTCAGAGAATCAAGAAGAATAGATAATTTCAATAAGTGATGGTATCTGTGAATTAAAATTTAACCGTTTTATATCAGAGACAAAGTCAGGTCAAGGTCATTACCTTTTTCAGTGACATTTGTAATAAAAAGAATACTGTTGCTAATTATGCAATCCCTATTTGTATTTCAAAAGGTTGAATGATTTTCTTTTTGCGAAAAAGATACTCACATAAAGGGCCTATAACAAAAAAATCATCACATTAACAGAAATAATCTAACAAAAATCGATATTGCCTAGCCTGAATTTTTTTCTACTTTTAATAAATTGTAGGGATATATTTGTTATTTTGTATGCTTCTTATATATTTTTTTTAATTTTCACATATGGAAAAGTTGTCACATAATTATAGATACAAAATGATGAAAAAACAAAAAGTTTTGATCCTTAACTGTGAGAAAAAAATGCTTTTTACGGATTTTTGGCTCAAATCTGTACTCAGATTGAAATCTTATAAAGCTTTTATAGTTCTAGCTTGTTTGAAAAATCATATTTCTTTGGTATATATAGAAACTTTAGTCCTTATAATTATTTAAACTAGCATTTGGAAAGTTCTTCAAGTCTTTGATTGTGTAAAATTTGTCACTAAATTTATTCTTCTATAGTACTTTTGAAAGACGGAAAAGAAGATATTTTCATACACTACTAATCCGCCAAAAATATAGTCCCTGCTAGATTGCAATAGCAGTTTCCTTTTTCTATTCATTGTTAGTTGTTCAATTGTGATGAGAAAAGAAAAATATGGTCTTTTAAATCTCATACCTTTAAATATATAAGACCTATAAGCTAATGTACTTTAAATATTTCATGTAGTCGGAAACCAGAGAAGAATCCTATTTTAAGTACACATTCAGTTCTAAATAAATATTTCAAACATTGAAATCGTTATGCTATTTTTTTTAAAACGTGGACTAATAAGAAATGATGTTTCAATAAACACAAAATAGATTTTATTTGTAAACATGACAGATTATTCCCTTTGTTTTATTCCGAACTATTTTCCTAAAGGAATCGGTACCCGTACAATTCCCAAACGAATAATAAAAAAACCCCAATGCAAACGGATGATTAGAACGTTTTAATTAAAAAAAACTCACTTGGGGTGAAGAATGATTTCAATTCGTTTTTAAAAAAATGTTTTCATCAGTTTTTAACAAATTGTTCACTAGTTTTCTAAATCTTAAACGTAATACATGTACCTATTATTTCCAATACATTTATAGATAATGGTACAATTTAATGTACCTGGAACATGTCCATAAAGATTTAGCTGAAATATCTCCATAAATAACATTTTCCTCTCAGATTAACGAATCTAGCAAATCAGCTGTCGGAGCATCACTGATGACGTCAAAACGTTACGGTAGCTCGTAGCGTCTGTGAATTTGTTCTGAAACTGTACTTCTAATAAAATTTATTTTTGCATAAATTCGGCACTGTTTTAATTTTGTTTAAGTTACCAAGTCATACATCTCAAATACTAACGTTAACAAAAAATTGCGGAGTAAATATTTTCAAAGAATATTCTATAATACTTGTCATAAAATTAACTGATCAAATTGTTTGACAGCTGTCTTCATGTAGGCTTATGATGCTCATGTCTTTTCAGTTCATTTTAGTGGTCTATTCTCTTCTTTCGGATAAACAATCAAGTCAGAAAAGTAAAAAAAAGTAAAACATGCGCAATTCGGGGGATGGGGGGGGGTGTCGGATCCCCTTGACTGAATTTGTAGAATTATTAAATGTATACATGTATACTGAAGCAAATGAAATATGCCAATATGGATAATTTATAAAGACTTTATTGCTTATTCTTTATTATGTGTATAGAAGATTCTTTTTATATGGCATATTTATCACACTGTAATGATAATTTTATGAGTTTGTACAAACCAGACCTCATATATTTTTCATTTAACATGCTGAAAACTATCATTTAGTAATAATAAAAGTATTTCGAAAAAAAAATTGGATCGTCCAAGATGCGAACCCCGGCCCTCTCACATATGAAGCGAGAGACATACCACTTGACCACGGAACTGCTTTGTACTGACACAAATCATATGGAAAAATGAAGTCACATACATGTATATATTCACGTTCGATATAGTCAAAATTTTACGCAATGCATGGTGTCTAATTTAACCTTTATTAAACAGTTCCAATAGATGTAATATGAATATAAAGTCCACCGAGAACCTGTTTTATACGTAATAACTCTCCCCATGCCCCCGTGCTAAAAATAGCGACATGTAATTCAATAAATACTAAAACAAAACGGGACGGGACACTTTGAGAGGATAAGAGAGGTCCTAGGGAGTTTGGTATAAAGTTACATTGCAAAAGCTCAAAATCTTCTTGAAAATATCGCCCGGAAAGGATAATGTTTCATACAGACAGAATGTATAAATTTAAGACTTTGAACTTTGACCTTTTGACCTCAAAATCAATAGGGGTCTTCCTTAGGCCACAGGGGATTGTTATCTAAAATTTTATTGCAAAAGCTCAAAGGATTCTCGAGATATCGCGCAGAAACGAAAGTGTTATAACAGACAGATTTTGCGAATTGATGACCTTGACCTTTGACCTTTTGACCTCAAAATCTATAGAGTCTATTTTTAGTCCATAGGGAGTTGATATGCAAAATTTCATTGCAAAAGCTTAAAGGGTTCTCGAGATATCGTGTTAAAACGAAAGCGTTACAGACAGATTGACGGACGGACGGACAGACCCAAATTAATATCCCCCACTTTTTCAGTGGGGGACAAAAATCCATGATAATGCTAAATGTGTTTGTAAATTTCAAAAAAAAAATGTCGTGCGCCGACCACCGATATTTAACACCCTTTAAATGCTGTTTTTACATGCACATGACATCAGAGGCCTACATGTATAATATTTAGTCAAAATAACATATTAGTTTTGGTTGAATTAATATTTAAAAAATTCAAAAAGTTCGCGTTTTTTTTTGAGAAATTAGAGATTCGAAATTCGAGTTTCGAAATTCAAGATCCAAACTAACCAATCAAAAGCGGGGTCAACAATTGATTACTCCCCTTTGTTATGTTTTTACTATCAAAAAATTCGTTTAATATATTTATAACAAATGGGTCATTTGCTAAAATGATAATGCAAGAAAACCTGTTTTATGTATTAAAACGAAATAATGATAAAATTTTGATTAAATTTTGAGACATACATATATAATCTTATTTTCTCAGTAAACAAAATATTAAATACGTATACATGGAATGTTATATAGTCATATCGTTGACTTGCGGAACAAGTAGATCGACTATTTTTTTAATCAGATCTTTGCTGTGGGAAAATATTGCATTTGATTATAATTAGATATGAAATATTATGATTCGTCTTTACACTGCACAGTAATTCATGCAAGGGTATATATTTCATTTTATTTATAAAGGGTACATTTGTGCAGTTAGACTTGACTGCTGAATCGAACTCTAGCAAAATAAGGTTTAACGAGTATATTTTAGTCTTTGGCCATAACGCTATGGACAGAGACTAAAATATAACAGCATAACGCTATAGAGTTCTGCATCTTATTTAGACTCATCTACCATTCGATTTAAGATTAAATAAATGCCGCATTAATTACCAATCCGTATTGTCGATATAATTTTTAATTAATTCAAGAAATCAAGGCCTTAGATCAAGATAAGTAATTAAATACTTAATATTTATGTATATCCTCTATCAGGAAACGAACACAATTTTTGTTTATCAATACAACGTCGCCTTTCAAGGGTCAAGCCTTTCAGTGTGTTTGGAAATATGGGCAGTCGGGGTGTGTAGGGGTGAGGTTATTGTTAATCTTTAGACACTTCAATTGACAATTATTTATAACTGTATTCATATGTCATCACCCCTTTAAATAAAGCAGACAATATATATATATATATATATATATATATATATATATATATATATATATATATTCCTGATACATGTATATGTAATCTATTTAATATTTAAGAAGCCATAATATAAATCAAAGTATATCTTGCTGATTAAAAAACCAATAATTATTTAAATTTCCTTCTAATATATATAACACGTTTTCTTGCATTGTAATTTAATCAAATGACTCATTTGTTATTAATATATTAAACGATTTCTTGATTGTAAAATCATAATAAAGAGGAGTAATCAAATCTTTAACCCGCTTTTGATTGGTTAATCTGGATCTTGAATCTCGAAACTCGAATTTCGAATCTCGTATGTCGAACCTCGAATCTTGAATGAGCCTTCTGGGCTTTCGTAAACATATCATAAAAATTCAGAAATCATATTTTCGACGTTATCATGAAATACATGAAAGCGTCAAATAATACTGGCCCGTGCGTCTTTCACATACAAAGTATTTACACTTATAATGTTCATAAAACAGTGTGCATTCTTTTAATTTTTTGTACATTTACTAAATCATGATCTATTATAAGATATTATCGTAGACGTTTGCCATAGCAAATTATAAAGTTTGTAAAACTGAATTAAAGTAGTAGTATATATGTGTCCTTATTCATTTAATTAGCGCATTTACCTCTTCATGTATGAGACATCACAAATAAGAAAGGGAAATCTTCTTGTTTGCATGGAACCAAGTCTCTATTTATATTATTATTTTTAGTTTCATTGTCAGGTAAAACTATTTTTCTTGAATGGTTGGAAGATAGATAAAGGTCCATGTCCCTCATGTACAGCAGCAGATAAAGGATCAGATGTTACACAAAGAAAAAAGCTTTTAATACAACAGACACATAATCAAGAAATGTTTGGGAAATGGGAAGCCGAAGTTTACGATCAGAACATGACTGCATCATTTATTGATAAAACAAGAACAGTCAATGATGTTTCGAAAGACGTGGTACTTATTGTGGGTGAAAAAGAGGGATGGGAATTGATAGGTTCCGAGATATCTCTGGACTTTGATTTCACATCCGAGAAATATGACATCAAGTAAGTTTCTATTAGAGTTAGAGTTATATGAAAAAAAATCTGATAAATAACATGCCAGAAACTCTTTGATGCATTAATCTTTAGTTTAATGTGAAAAATATTGGAAAGTCAACACTCGAAATTTATCGGAGTTAAGATAGTTGTGAAGTCATCAAAATATTGTAATTAAATCATAAAAAATTTTAATCTTGTATATATACTGAGATGAAAAAGAAACGCAAAATCAGCGTTTAGAATTACTCAACCGTAAACTGTATGACGTCACGTAGGGAAAACACTAAAAAGTCCAAAACACGTACAATTTGATGATGGCGAGTTTGTCAACAAATCTTGTTGCACCATTTGATGCACCTGAGGTATACACATCGTTTTTCAATGGTTAGAGACGATATGAAATTCAGTATTCTGAAAGTCCGTGGTGTCTGATTTTCGAATTGACTATTTTATGAAAATGACAACAACGGGTAGCTGAGCAGTTCCTTGTAAATTTTCCCACATAAAACCTGTTACCCGTTGTCAGAGAAGGTCTGGAATGGTTTTCAACAAACCGGTACGATGACGTTAACGCGAAACAGAGTCAGATTACGGGCAGTTTTATTCGTCCTGCCATCTCATAAATCGCCATCTTATCACAATAAAAACCGCCATTTATACAGTAGACTATGATAATCATTACATTCACACGAAAAATGAAAGAAAACAATTTCGCAATTTGGTTTTTTAAGCCAGTAAACTTACTATTGTGATCCTCTCTCTGGCGCATGCGCTCGTCGTTTGACTAATTTTTTGGTGTGGTTACCCATGCCCAGTATAGCCAGGGTTTGAAAGATAAACACTTTGATGATTCCATGCAAAGGAAAAATAAGGCTCTGACAGATGTGCGGGAGAGACATTGAAGATAATGAGAGTTTTCGATTTTCACTTTTGGGGGGTATCGTCATATGATCTTTAATAACTCATGAATTACAAGACAAAATCAAATGGGATTTTGGTTATATCTTTTTGGAAGATGATTTTAAAAGTAAGATAGGAATACTGAAAAAAAAAATAAAAGACAAATAAATTTTTTCACCTCTATAGTTTATCCTGCGTTTCTTTTTCCTTTCAGTATAATTATAACAAATTGCTTTTTTGACACTGTTATGAGTAGTATAAGACGCCTAGATGGCTGGGTCAACTGAGTGCACTTTTGGGGCTGGTGGGGGATAGCTGGGTCAACTGAGTGCAGCCCCTGGGGGGATAGCTGGGTCAACTGAGTGCAGCCCCTGGAGGGGATAGGTGGGTCAGGCGAGTGCAGTCCCTGTGGGGGATAGCCGGTTCAATTCAGTACATATAATCCCCCTAAATACGGGGTGTGTGTTTACATTATACACTATACGCTGCTGCTACTACCATTCATAACGCTGCTACTACGATTTTGGCAAATACTCAAGAATTTGATTATGACGTCACTCATTCACAGTGATTTTCCGAAAACTGAAAAAAACAATAACACACAATAGAAACAAGAACACAGATTTTATTCAAGTAAAAAAATACAACAATTTACTTTTTCT